>NW_021849649.1:275123-296893 GCF_003651465.1 Formica exsecta | reverse complement strand
CCTTTAAAAGAACTATAAATTCTATAAATCTCCTGACAGGCCTTGGAAATGTTCGTGCATAAGCTAGCGCTGCTTTTATAAATAATGCATGAAATAATCTATCCCGCACATTAATCAACGGGTTTTGATTATTGTTATTTCTAGCTATATTCATATTATTATTATTTAAAACTGGTCCTATCACGCCAGCAAGACTGTGAAGATTGTGCGCCACTGCGCCGTTTTGATTATTAGGTACTGCAACAGCAGCACCGCCTCCTTGTGACATTTTTGAATATCACATAAGTAGCTCCCACAAAAATAAGAATTCAAATTTGTGTATAAACTATTTACACATTTGTCATTTCCAATAATTTGCTGGAGACATATTCTGAAACAAATAACAGATTTTTAATTAACATTGTTTAATCAATCTAGACATATTTAAGTTTATAACAAACTCTATAAAAGAAATACGTCTTTTAATATTTTAGTTTTTGTAAATGCAAAACATTCTTAAACTAAATATTCTTATACACTTATAAATATATTGTTGTTTTTTTTCTGCAAACATAATGTGGCAATTTAAATAGCTTCAAACACAAAATAATGATATTATTATTATCAAATGCAATATTGTTTTTCTCATCATATATATTTTGAGAATTCACACAATTTAAAATAAAAGAGCTCGTAATTAAATCTTAATTTAGCAATCTTTAACAGCTTGTGAATTCTAGATCACAGTAAAGTGAATAGTATGCCGAGTCATACAATCTAGTTCTGATTTTTTCGTTGTATTAAATATTATACTCGTAACTCTTTTAATATGATTTATTATCATCATACATTGCGTAAATATTCTAATGTTTGTTATAATATCATTATTTTTATTTGCTAAATATAAATCGAAAATAAATAAAGAATATATATACATATATATAGCGCAAGGCTAATTATTTATGCTAAATATAGAGAAACATGTGTGTGTATGCTATATTAAATATTTTTAATGTAAAGCTAACAATATCAATAAACTAGATGGAGACACATATATATAAAAGTAAATATAAAAGTCTAGAATTTATATTACAAGATATAAAAAAGAAATTTATCTAATCTAACCTAATTTGTAAAGTGTGTAATATTCAATAGAATATAACCTATTTTGCGTCAACATTTAAATTTTCAGAAAAAAAAAGAAAAATTCAGAGAGAATCGCTTTTTCGAAGGACTCTTCGACTCTTCTACATCCAAAGTTTATTTCTACCCGTGTTGAATATAACGAAGTAATATAAATCGCGCATAAAAACATCTAGGCAAAACAGTGACAGTGAATGTTACTCCGTTACGTAATTTTTAGATTGAAAAAAAAGATGAAATTCGTCAACTGTTTAGAAGAAACGTTAATTGCATTAATTATATCCCTTCACAATCTGTATAGCGACTGTATGTTTTACACAGAGAATAATATAGATATACCTGATATTTTATGCTTGGTAACATCAACCGTTGTCGAATTTCCAGAAGTTTTTAAGAACAAATCTGGCATGTCATACCTTGTGACAGGATTGCAGTAAGAAATGTCAACGATTTCGACGACACCGTTATCCCTCTTTCGTTAACGTGGATCAAATTCAATCGCGGAAAATTCCTATGTATTCGCCTAAGAAATACGACGTTCGCAAAATTGTCACTTCATCGTCGTATGTTTTGATGTATACCACATAAATCGTATCAGATTGTATCATCCACTAATCATCGTCTACACGTGCAGGTTCGTCAATCGTGATTTGTAAAACGTGTCAGAAAAAGAAATAACTAGATACGATCGACGCAAGAATTCGACGTTCATTGGCTTGGCGCGATAAAGACAGATTCAATTGGTTAGCGCAGACTAATTCAACGACGCTCGTGTATCTATTTACTGTCAGTGCCAATACTGAAAATCTATAGTGCACGTGACATAAACTATACATTTTCAGTACTGACAGTTAATATCGGAATGCAATCTAAATGTATGTTTATTTTCTTTCAGTTTTTTGTTAGAAAGAACGATCTTTCAAAAGTAAAAGAATAACACAATTCGTATAAAAATCGTATAAAATATCTACATTCTGGATGAATGGCTACCTTTGTTAGGGGTTTCCTGACAATTGATTACTGGTTGCAACGCATCCGCATCAGCCAATCAAAACGTTAGCGTCGTATCTGTAAACAGCAGGTGTTGCAGTTGTCAAAATTCCATTTAAATTTTAACGAGTATATGCAAATATACCAATATCTATTATAACAAATCGGAGCAACAGCAATACAAATTATACTTATTCAAGTTTTTGAAGATCAAGTCGAAAAATATCATTCATATTATTGTATTATTGTATCTTAAATAAAAAAAAATTTATGATATTGCTATTTACATTTATATTTTCTATACGCACAAAAATAATTTCTTAGCAAAGACGATATTTTATACATATGTGACATATTTTAATGCAATTATGTATTCACCATTATCGCCACAAACTAGTCTCAGTTCAGAATTGAGAAAGATCATAAATGAAAGAAATATGCTGAGTATGCGGAGCCGTATGAAAGGTATATATAAAATTTATATTTTTTCATACATTTAATAACAGTTCTTATAATTTTATATTATAATATTTTTAGTTTTACATGCCTTGAATGAAGACAATGAGAGATATGCAGAGGAAAGAGAGAGAACTCTAAGATCACAAGCCATTCAAGAGATATTAACCACAGAAGTTACCTATTTACAACAATTGGAGATTTTGGCAGAGGTATATTTTAACATGTCGTTAATTATAAAGTTGTTATAAAATATTATTTTTTTATATCTTTGTTTCTATAGTTTTTTATACAACCTATTCTTGAAAGAAAATTATTGAATCATCCATTACTTGTCACTCTATTGGAGAACATAAAGACATTATATAATGTGAGTGGTGAATTAGTGGCAGGAATAAAAAATAATCCCGACAATATCACCGAAGTATTTCACAAACTGGCACCTTTTTTTAAACTGTATTCCATTTATGCTTATGATTATACACAAGTGCTGAATCTATTACAGGTAATTATCAAGTATCGTAAAGATTTATTAAGTATTTCAATTTACTCAAATTTAATGCAATTTATACTTTACAGATTTGCTCATATTTATACATATATATTTTTTTTAATATATATGTATTAATATTAAATATTTTTAATTAAATAAAATATTTCTGTTGAGAAATATATAGAAACAAAGAAGCATTAGTATTAAAATTTACCTACAAGTTTATCTTTTTCTAGGCAAGTGAAGAGAGTGATGCTATATTTAAAAAATTTATTTGTGATCAAGAAACAAGACCAGAAGTAAGTAGGAAATTATCTTCGTTGTTAATTACTCCAGTGCAAAGAGTACCAAGATATCAATTACTTGTTAAAGAAGTGTTGCAACATACTCCTTATAGACACAGAGAGTATAGATCTTTACAAGGTAATTAGGATTATCAATTTATTAGCCAACATACATAATTTTATTTTAATGTATAATAATTTTAATTTAATATTTTGATTGTAGCATGTTTAGTTGAAATTGAAAAATCTGCAAAACATATAAATGCTTTAATTGCACAGAATGAAGAAATGCAAAAATTGTTAAATCTTCAAAAAAGCATTGTTACTTCGATTAATCTCGTTAAGCCTGGTAGAATATTAATCAAACAAGGACCATTGATGCGTGTTTCAAGACGAGGCAATTCTGCTTATAAGAGATACTTTGTACTTTTAAATGACACTTTACTATATTGTAAAGGCGAGCCAGGAACTTCATTAAACGTATCTTGTGTTCTACCATTAAACAAGTGCAGTGTAACTTGTGTTCTGAGCAAGAAACTGTTTCGTATAACGTGCTTACATGAAACGTTCCTATTATATTCAGAAAATGGCGATAGCAACGAGTGGATGCAATCTATTGAAAGTGCTATCAGAAAAGTACTTGTTATATCATTAAAAACATACATACTTTATGTTCAGTTCTACCTTTAAAATATTGATATATTATTTCATTTTCAGTATAGTGAATGTAGACAAACCTTAAGAAAGGAAAGTAGCTCAAGAAAACCACTTAGACATAAGAATATTAATGAATTTCCATCAGATAATATAACAAAAAAGTCCATTAAAAGGAAAAGATACATGAGAGATGAACAGGTAAAAGTTACTATTTTATGTGCATAAATTATTATTGATATGTTTTTTAAACATTTAACAAAAAACAAACTATATAAAAAGTTAATTGGTTTAGAAAATTTTTCCACAGATATATTATCTTTACAAATATAGTAAGTTAATGCCAATTTCTGTATTAAAGGTATCATTGGATTCTTCCAATATTATATACTTTAAAAAGGATATAGAAGCGGATGATGATATTTCACAAGAAAACACTTGTTTATTCTTTTGCACTAAGAAATTTAAACGAGATCAGTTTTCTAAAACTAGTGATAATGCTCCTCAAGTAAAAAATATAAAATTACATAAAAATATAAACAAACAATGTGTACCTACGTATAAATATTTAAGAGAATCAAACAATTACAGCAATAATGTAAGTAAAAAATGTACATTTTAATAGAAATAGAATTCAATGCAATTTATACTGTAATAACATTTAATCTTCTCCTTAGGATTTAGCAGCAATGAGGATGCACGAAACGAGTTCAATTGCGTCGATCAGTGAAGAAAACGTATCGTCACCATTTCGGATACTCGGCGAATTTTTTACCTACATCGGTACATCTATAAAAGATCTTTTTACATTCAGATAATTTACTAAAATATTCTGTTGTAACATAAGATGATAAGGTGGAAGATAAATTATTGTTATTATAATGATATAGAGCTACATATCGTATTGCGTATGTATGTATATGTAAATTATTTTATTTTAAAGTATAAAAATAATTAAATTTTTTGCATGATCAAATTCTTATAGCAAGTATATGTTAGCCGAATGTTATAGAGTTTAATTGAAATTGATTGAAATGGAGATCAATGATTATCAATTTGTCCTCTCCATGTCAAAAATCAAGATCTTCCCCTCTCGCCAGTTAGTCACTATGAGTCACTAGCCACTGATACCACCACAGATTGAGAGACAAAATCCACGCGTGCGCAATGACGTTAGCGTGCTGACAATGAGAATGAAACTTTCCTTCGATTTGAGAACATTGCGTTACAAGCGCAGTGTACTGATCACTTATGGTCAGAGCTATAATAGAGGGACTACTATAAAGAATATATTTGTTCTCGTAGGTAGGTAGATAGACATCACGATCAATCACAAACGGTGTACTCTACATTCCACATTTGCGATAGTATAGTACGTCTGACGCCAAAGAAGGAGGTGATAAGAAAGTAGAAGGGCGGAGAGCAACGTTATCTGTTCGGAAAAGTTAAAAATACTGCGATTGATGAAAAACTATCGAAAATACTCCGAGAAGCCAGTGAAGAAATTTATAATGCTCTTCGTTCTTCTCTACGACATTCTCTTCGTATAATTATTCATCGTCCTAGCATCCCGTGATTGTTTAATACAATTTTTAATTAATCTGCGCTATTCTATCGGAACTGTGGGAATCGCTTTTCATCTCATCGACTTTACACTATAAAGTGAGAAAGCTTCTTATGAGACGCAATAATGGACATGGACCACAGACGTCCGTCTCCAATATTTTCTCTTCTTTCACGCGTAATATAATACGACCATATATATCTTTGGAAGAAATATAAAGCGCTACGAGATACATATACACGTATGCATACATACGCGATACATACTAATTGACGCGAATCATATTTTCGATAGAGTTTTGTAGAAACAATCTTTTTTATATTTAATTTTGCTATAGTCATCGTGTTATAGTAATCGAATGTTAGATGACATGATAATTGGAATTGTATCTTGCTTTTACATGTATTAATTAATTATTATATTGTAATATTACATTATATCCTATATATACATGACACAGCATTAATATTATTTTTTATATAAAAATCCAGCCAATGTTATGTTAGTATTATATATGTATTTTGTACCAGTAATTACATGATTTATTTATAGAGTAAATTGTACTTTACAAATATATGTAAATCATATAATTACTATTATAAAAAAAAAATATTTTTTTATCCATCTCTGAATAAGAAATTGCTATTATATATATATCTATATATATTTATATATCTTTTTTTATTTTACAGAAATTTCTTTACGAATGGATATTTATAACAGATAGCAATGGAAGGCCCATTAGAAATAAAAAACTCTAGTGCAGACACTGGACAGGAAGAGCCTATTAAATCTGAAGCTCCTATACAAAATCCTGATAGTAGCGAGCGAAGCGATGGTGCTACCTCTCCGCCACCAAATTGCAGCATTTGCCTAGGAAAATTAGTTAACACATCTTTTACGGACAGTTGCCTGCACCAATTCTGTTTCAATTGTTTGCTCGAGTGGTCCAAAATAAAAACAGAATGTCCTCTATGCAAGCAAACATTCAAGTCGATTATACACAGTGTGAGATCGGAGGAAGATTATGCTCAATATCATATACCTCGCGAATTAGCATCTCAAATTTCTCAACCACAAGTTGCTTTGGATTTCAACTTTGGCATCGATGGCAATTGGGACGTTGTTCCTCGTCGATTTGTCTACAGGTATTATATATATATCTGGGTAAAGTAAATGTATTGTTATAATTTGAAAAGATTCGTATTTATAAGGTAATTCTATACAATGTTTCTTAGGACGACAATGACTGGCAATCGCCGGCACGGTGTGCTATTAAATCCAGAACAAGTTACAAGACGCGAACAATTGCCGAGTATGGCACCTCAAGTGCCTAGAGAGGAGCGCAGACGTAGGCGCGCTAATCCTACAGATTATCGTCGTACCGTTTATAGGCATGGTATATGGGCTACTTCATTACCTGACATATTTGGACGTTTCCGCGAATGTAGTGCCGAGTACTACAGGTAAATATTTCTTAAAGTTTTAAATTTATTCTTATATATTTTTTATATTTTGAATTATTATATAAATCTGTAACTTTATATTAAAGGATCTTATAAAAAAAAATACAATTATATAAAATAATATATTTAAATTATTTTATTAATTATATATCATAGAAGACAACCACAAGAATTAGATCGCCTTATACCATGGATAAACAGAGAGTTGCAAGTTTTACTCAATAACGAACCAGGCATTATTGCGTATGCATTGAGCATAATAATGAATGCCTTAACTCGATTTGATATTAGAAGTCCTGAATTTCGAAATATTGTACAACCTTTCCTCGCTGCGCATACAGATCATTTTGCACATGAATTATTGAATTTTGCCCAAACCAACTTTGATCTAGTTGGATACGATCAATCTGTTACTTATTTGCCACGTGGTTTGTATTTACATGGATTTTATAATTAATGACAAATATATATCTAATTACAAATAACATATATATTCGTGTGTACAAATCGTGTGTCAATCAGGTTTGTCAAATGAATATGCAACCCGTATTATATCACCTATATCTAGTAGCACTAGTAGCAGCAGCAGTATTACTTCTGATAACTCGGATGTACGAATACTCGATGAAGCGATTGATTTAAGAGTAAATACCGAAATGCCGACATTGCCCACAATACCACATTCTATCAGCATACCAGGTAACAAATTAATGAATTATATCCCGAATCACATTTCCTACAGTTATTCATTTGTCAAGAAGAAGAAAAAAAAAGAGAAAAATAGAAAGAGTAGAAAAAAGCGGAATACACTTGCAAATTATAATATCAAAGAACACATTTAAAAAAAAAATCATGACTATATGTTAAAGAAAAATTTAAAATTCTCTTGTACTTAATTTTGAACAAATTATACAAATTTTCAGTTAGGCTCGTAATGCAAGTTTTAAATAAATACAAATTGAAATTTACATTGCTTAGCATGCTATTGTATTTCAAACTTTTTATAATATATAGTGACAAAATATAATATATTATTATGTATATTTATTTAGGACCTAGTACAGTCGGGCCTAGTACAGTATATCACAGAGTAGAAACACCTTACAATGTACCAGAACTCTTAATCGTTTCGTCGAGTTCCTCTGAATCAGATGGCGAATGCGAAATAATTGGCTATGTGAAACCACGTCATGAAAGAACACCAGAAATCATAGAACTACTTTCTTCTGATTCTGAGCATTCTGTTTCTCATATAATATCTAATGGAAATACACAGTAAGTTACAGAGAAACTATATATTAAACACATACATGTGTTTATATAGCCTGCGTTTTGATATTCACTGCCAGTACTGGAAATCTAAAGTTTACATGACGTAAACTATAGATTTTTACTAGCAATGAACATCAGAATACAGTCATAGTGTTTATCTTATTCAACTATTCAATCACAATTGATATGATAATAGAGTGTCTTTAAAAATTGTTTACACACATTTATTAATAGAAGTATAGAATAGAATATGTAGCTGTAAATCTAATCACTGTTTTCTTATCAGATCGAATCCAAACAGAACATGTCCGGAAAATTTGTCACTACCAAGCACATCTCACACTGTAAAAGCATCATCTATATCATCTTGTTCGACGAGTAGTGATTCTAATTCTGACGATAATTCAAAACAAAATAAACGAAATCATGCTAGAAAATCAGGAAAAAAGACAGTCGTACAAAAGTATAAAAGATCATATGAGACAGAAAATCGCAATAAACGATGCAAAAAGAGAGTATTCAGTTCTGATTCTAGCTCATCCGAAAGTTCAAAGAATGTAATGAAATGTAATGAAAAACGATCGAGAAAGACAACATATAGAGTACAGGCTAAAGGTGCAGGGAGAATAAAGCTTATTAAAAGAGAGGAAAGTTATTCGGATGAAGATTCATCTAGTAGTGACAGTAGCAGTGCGGAAACTGATAGTAAAACGAAAATCACTAAGTGTCGTAGACAACATAAATCGAAAAGGAATCGTTCTCCCAGTGTCGATCATGCAGCGAAAAGTGGAAGAACAACAAGAAACAAGGAGAGAACTTTAATTCTGGAAAAGTTGAAGTCCAAAAACAAAGATCAAAAGTGTAATGAAAGCAGACAATCCAGATCTAGAAGTAGCAGTGAATCTTCTAATGTTTCTGAACGAGATAAACGGCCAAGTTATAGGCACCGAGAATCACGAAACACAAGCGAGTATGGAAATCAAGAAGACAGTGCCTCAATAAATAATAAAGATATGCCAAGAAATGAACATAAGTCTAAATCAAAAAAGAAAGCATATTACTTTGAATCTTCCGATTCAGAAGATGGTCATTTAAGGTCCAATAGTCAGTGTAGTAATAATTCTAATAGATCTTATCTACGTTGGAGAAAATCAAAACATAAAGAAAAACATAAAGACAAGGAGCGCCACAAGTCCAGGATATTCAATTTATCGCAATCGAATGCAAGTACAATCTTAACAATGTCCATTTCATCGAAAAATGACACGTATCCGACAAAACATTCCGATCGTAATAATTCCGATTATAAAGAAAAACATTCGCGCAAAGAATCGAAACATAGAAAGCCTGAAAATGAAAAGAAGTCGAGATCAAAGAAAAAAAAACGACGTATCCGATCTTCTTCCGCTTCTAATTCAGGATAATATTATTATATGCATCGCGATTTATATTAATCAATATTAACATTATGTAATAAAAATTTCGATTTAAGATAACATTTGAGTTTTCATAGTAAAAAAAATCTAATATGTAATCTAGTTAATTTCATGTGAATGTAGTTTGTATCTCATTTTGTTCATACACATTATACAATCGTAAATTATAAATTTTTATTCAAGAGTATAAATTAACTTCGCGATTGTCATACACATACTACATACATACATACATATATATATATATATATACAAATTCGTTATATTAAACCACAAGTAATGTTTTAAAAGGATATTTATAAATGTTATCTTTTTCTTAAGAATTAGCATTCATATTTTGAGATTTTGTTATATTTGCTTGCGGTACAAAAAATAGTTCCATTCATTTTAAAAAAAACCAAGCAACATTCTAATCATGAAGAAATATGTACATACTAAAACACATTGGAATTTGGATATAAAATACACAATCATGTTATTATAATATTCATGCAAACATTATTGCCATATAATGTATTATGCAAGACATGTTGAATTATCACGTTATCTTTCATGGGAATATAATTTTGCAGCACTATATATATATATGTGTAAAATATGTGCACACAATTTATTCTTTATATATACCATTATGTTGACAATTGAAGAAGCAATTTGTGCATATTTTATTATAATATTGGAATATATGTAAAATGATCCATATTGAGTTCCAAAGATTGTAAATATGTGTATTTCATAAACCATTAATTTAATTAAAATTTGCATGTTAAAATATGTATGATGGGAATGTGTATTTATGAATTATTAAAACTGGAAATTTACATGTATTTCTCTTATGTACAGTAATGGCTTTTTCTACAGTATTGGAATAATTTTTATCTATTTTTTTCTCTGGAAATATAATTGTTTACAAATTATTTTCTATAAAGACAATTTCTTTATATAAATATTGAGAATATACATATATATCTTTCATAGTTGTATGATCATTGCATTGTATGATGATAAAATGTTTCATCATTAGAGATTAGTTTTTAAAAAATAAATGTACGAGACAAAATTTTAATCTTAAAAAACACAAATCTTACATTTTGTAATATATCTAAGATATAATTGATGAGAAGATACAAAATATGAGATTGTACAATAAAATAAAAATATCAATGTGTATTGTTTAAAAATTGTAAATTCTTATACGAACTTTTACACATCAGGATTGTTTGCAATATATAACCTAGATAATAATTATATCAACATGAAAGATGATTACCAATATAAACATTGGTAAAAATAAGTGTGCGCACAGGATCGTGAAAAGAATATAAAATAATATGTGAATAATCAATATTTTATCTATTATAACAATGATAATATTTATAATTTTAAAACAAATCACAATTGTAAAAAAAACTTGGTTCTGAAACAAAATATGTTTATTTTACACATTCCTTATAAAATTCTTAATTTATGTAAACAAACATAATGTATAATCTAATGTATAATTTATATAAAATGTACACCTTCCGCATTGAACGCATGTAAAAGACTGGAAAAAAAAAAAAGATACATTTTTATTAATCTCAATGTTTCCTAGCCTTAACAATGTGATTTGTGACAATGACCATAAAGCATAGCTTAACATGTACAGATATCAATGGAAACAATTGAATTAGATTAAAAATTTAGATAATTAAATCTACAAAGGGTAAGGTCTACTCTCTATGCCATATATATAAAATATATATAAAATGTTATTAACTCTGCTTATTTGTACCTGATGAAGTCATCTATATCCATAGTCCTGGCTCGTTTACTTTCAGCCTCTACTTTCTTTAATATATTGTTTATCAATTGCTTGATATCAAAATTATCCAGGATAGTCTGTAAATGTGTTAAAACAAAATATGACAACAAACATTCAAACATGAAAAAGCATTTATACATATCGTTATCTAATATCATTTTCACTTGTCTTAATGTAAAATTTACCTTGTTATTCAAACTACAGTGAATTTTATAATTTTTCTCTAATAAAGTAATAACTGTGGTTTGCTTGAAAGCTGCGGATAATGTTTTATTTTTTCTTAAAAACGCGATTCGTGTCAAACCATCCCATTCTTGATAATTTATCGGTGGTGGTGGATTTCTCGGTTCAATTCTCACTACATTTGATTCTACTTTAGGTGGAGGTCTAAAGTTATTCTTTCCAACTTTCATTAGCATATCCACTCGTGCCAACAATTGCGTGTTAATGCTTAAGCGGCAGTACAATTTATCACCAGGTTTAGCTACCAAACGTTCCGCGAATTCTCTTTGAAACATAAGCACAGCACATCTGTGAAAAATTAAGTATATTTCTTTTGTATCGTCTGCATATTATAAATGTGGTATATTTATTTAAAGTTGTTACAAAAAACTTCTTGATATCACATAGCAATCTAGAAATTTATTTGCACAATTTGGAATTATTAGAGTGTAATATCTTTCTGCTCAACATAAATTTATTATTACCTGAAGATTGGTCTATGCGAAAGTAATTTAAATATTAATGGTGATGATATCTGGTATGGGATGTTAGCAACACACAAATCAAAGAATGGTAAATCCGATTTTAGTACATCTCCAACTACAATCTGTAACTTTGAATGATAAACAGTTCCTTGAACACGTTTTTGTAATTCCGCCACCATTCTTGGATCAATTTCACACGCTATTACTTTCTTTGCCTTTTCTAGCATTTTTACAGTCATATTACCCGTACCAGGACCGATCTCCAGTACGACATCAGTCGGCCTAAGCGCAGCTTTTTCAACCATATTTTGAATAACTAAAGGATTCTTCAAAATGTGCTGACCTTTACTCTTATGAAATAAAATCCCTGTAAAAAAGCAAAAGAAAAATGTTATATTAGAAACGAAGAAATAAATGTATATATTTCGTATATAAATTTATCGTATGATACTAATGTTCTTGCTGTTTTCTATTTAGCATTAACCTATAAATATATAAAATATATATTAAAACACCTTGTCTCGCCACTTCTTTGTGAACGCTGGAAGTCCGTACTTTCGGCATCGTTATTAATTATTAATTTTTTAACAATTAACCACGTGGTGTACATATATATACAAAACATTAGGCACAATTTAGAAGAGTCTCAGAGTCTGTTCTTCATATGTACATACACAGATGTGTTCATTTTGCTTACACTTTTTAAATGCGACTACAAATGGCACTCCATTTGACGCTATTTGTGCTTCGAAGAAGTTTGATGGACCAATCAGAGCAAAGAATCCTACGCTTCTTTTCAAAAATTTTATGTTGTATTTAAAAAATAAATAGAGGAAGAGGGAGGGAAACCGCAATATAAAATTAATTTTGTCGTATATTTTTATATAAAAGAATCATATATAACACGATTACGATATAAATAAAATAGAGTTGAATCTAAAATTTTTTATGCGCTTTGTGCTGAAAATTATGAGAAAAAAAATCATTTTTATTACATATAAATAAATTTCTTCCAAGTTTGTACATATCTTTTATTTTGACTTCTTTTCTCTAAAACAATCTTCTTTATAGTTATATTTACTTTTATATGTGAAGTTTGTACTTTTATATATAGCTATATAAATAATTTATATACGTATATGCGTTATGCATGTATTAATATATAGAATAGATAAATACATCTAATTATATTAATAATTTGTCTATGTTTAAAAACTAAAACCAAAATAGTTTCGCTATTTTTCGTCGACATTCTATTCCAATTTTTTGTAACTGAAAAGAATATTCAAAGATAATAACTCTTACACATTATAACACATAAATGTAGGTGTATAATCATTATTATTGAGTATATCAACTATTCAGCGAATTTTCAATCAGAATCACGTCTGCGCGGTTTCTGCATGGAATCCTCCGTATTTTTATTAAATCCACCATATGATTGCGGTCTCATTTTTAATGGGTACAATTCGTCCTGTAATTAATAAGAAATATCTCATCAGATCAAAAATAAGAAAAAATACTCTCTTAACATGAAAATACACGAAAGTGGTGAATTGTGAAACTTTAGAAAATACTTTGAAATGAAAACTAATGTATCGTACATATGTTAGATGTAAACATACGCGATTATAATAATTAAAAAGATTATTATATTAGTTATAAAAAGATTATTATATAATTTATATTTAATGTGTTTACAATTTTATTATTGAATATTTTTTTTTTTCATTCAAGTGGTTATAATCTTAAATTAATAAATGTATATAGATAAAATAGTAAAATAAAATACATCATATTTTTTTCATACATACGAAAAAAAATATATCAGTAAAAGCGCGTAATAGCTTTTCAACATGTATGCATGGAAAAATTCATTGAAATTATAATGCAAAAGTGATTTATCGTAAGCGACCTACGATAGCAAAATATGAAAAGTATTTTATACATAAGCAATATTTATAATACATAAACATGTATACATTGCAGAATACTACTAGCTCCAATTATCAAGCTTGTATACTTACAGTTGCTCCGTAATTGATTAATATATCAAAGCAATTCCAATCTGTTTTATGCAAAAAGTATCGCAGAGGCTTCTCTCTCGATCTGCATTTTTAACATTCATTATAATATACGTATAATATTATAAAATTATAAACTAAATAGAATATTTCACTTGTCGAAGCACGCGTTGATCATATAAAAATGTTAATTATTGTATATGTGTTTGAGCTTCGTATATTTCTAAAAGATAATATATATTGCACACGTTTTAGATAAAAACAAGTGTTAAAGCGTATATACAAATATATGACAATACCAGTCTATTCAATGTTCCTTGAATCTATCGTATTGTATTCTTTTTGACAAGTCTTAAGATCAACATTTTGTTCTACACTGTTATTTAATTTTCAACATTAAATATTATTACGATTAAACTGTGAAATAAATTTCTAAGATATCTTTCTTAAGAAACGAAATAAAATTGAGATTTCGAAATAGCAAAATAAGACTTCTCAATTTCTTTTTATATTCCATTAAAAAAAAAATTCTCGATGGTACAATTATTATTATCCGTTTACATATCCAATTTGTTATAATCGACTTAGTTTTGACGTTAATCATTTTCATGATTATTTCTCCAATAATTTCAAACTGTTTTTTTCGTTTAACTTGCGTTATATGCGATTGTAGAAGACCGTTCGATAGATGTCTGGGACACCCTATATAACCGTGACGAAACTCGCGTGTATAAAACTTTATCGCAGCGACAAACATCTGTAGAGATTACATTGATTAAGTGACTCGCTTTAACATTAATCGTGAATAGCTGCTCCTAAAATGTACTCTCTATTTGACTTGAAGAATAACGCTCGATTTATCTCATGGCGATCGCAGTCATCATTTTCGATGGTATATAAATCAAGGACACAATACACGTTGAGATACGTGATGCATATATCATACGTCAATAATTTATTCTTACTCCTATGTATGTACAACATTTATTGGCGACGTTTCGCCTCGCGTGTGGTACTCGATGTTACGCAGAAGAAAACAACGAATGTTTCGCGTGTAATTAATATTCTTATTACACAGGTATCGTGTAATACAATTTCTCATTCGATAAGTATATATAGTAGATTGCGCTAAGATTGCGTTAGATTAATTGTAAAACAAACTTGGTCTCGTGTAATAGTATGATCCCGTTCTATCTTCCGTATCTCATATATATTATATTTTTTTTAAAGCGATCAGACAGATGTAATTTATTGTGCACACGCGATTACATATTTAAATAGAAAGATACAACTGATATATACTAATCAAATCGCCATAATTCATAACAGACGTATTGTTGTCACGTATTGACTTGCGCCAAAAATGTAAAGTACAAAATATATATCAAATGTAGAGAATGTCCCAAAAATCCTAACTTTAATTTACTGTAACTGGATTCTTCAAATCTAAAATTAATTTTCTTTTTAAAAACATTTAAAAAATTTATAATAATTTTTTCATTTTAATTTTCTCTCTTTATTTCATTTAATAATTAAGAGATTAAAATTCTGGAACAGTAAATACCTTACTTGCCTATTTCAAGTAAGACTTTATTATGATTTCAAAATTAATGCTTCGATTTTCAATTCAGCAAAAATAAACTCTAGTGATGAAAAAAATTATCGTTAAAATTAAGAGCATCCTAAGACACCATATATATTACACACTTCTAAATTATCTAGATCGTAGTAAATTATCTAACCGTATATAATTATTCAAGGGATGGAAGAAATATATATAATATAAACATTATACAACACATCGATTCAATTGAATCATTCATCCTTCGTTATCGAGAATCTCGGAGCTCTGCTCGAATTGAAAGATAACGATAATTAAAAATTGAACATATATATGAAATATTTATACATAACAATGTATGTGCTTGTGTATATATATAATTTTTTATAAAATAAATAAAAAAAATTTTCTATATATATATCAATATATGCGAATGTATGCGGCTTTTTCTATCGCGACTTTCTATACGGTGGTTACCAAATACTTTCAATGAAACTATGGCGAACCGCCATCGTAGACTTAATTAAAATTCTAGAGCACCATATACTGTATGTATCACCTACACACTAATTATATATGTTTCAAGATTAATAATGTATACATTCGACAGATATCGGCGCATCGGTTAATGCCATAAAAAGTCGTATAGAAAGTCGACTTGCAGCAATGATTCTTAAGTATAAGAACCTGTGTTTCTAACTAATCTACTAATCTATATATATGTTCTAAAAATGGTCTTGTAATCTAGAGATAGATTAATTAAAATTGGAATTAAATAAATGTTGTCCGTAAAAAAAATTTTTTTTTTTTTGAAAAGGATTGATAAGAGAATTCATTCTACAATATAAATTCTTAATTATCGAAATCAGAGAATGCCATTAAAATTTCTTCTCATTTTCTATCTCTCCTTATTTTACAATTATCACAAGAGACACAATCAAAAATTTAAAAGGAATTATTTAAAAAATAAATTAATAAATTTTATTTTTACTTATCTTTATTTAAAAAATAATGTTATCTATTATTCAAAAAATAATAAATTCTATATTTTCATTAGCCTAAAATAAATTTTTTATTTAGGTTTTATATATAATTAAAATTGAAAAAGAGAAAGAAATAGAATAAAATTGAAAGAATTATACAATCCATATCCCCCTTATGATGACGAAAATTAAGTATTTACTTTCATAGAAATAAATTTTTCTCAATGAATTATAATTCATCTATCCTTATTTCGCGCTGGGAATAATAAAATCTTAGAATATATCAAATATAGTTTCAGAACATGTCATAAGTAAAAAATCGTCGCAGTGATACAAGTTGCACGCTTTCATTAACTTTGCCACTGATAGTTTACGACGTCGTTGAATCATAACATTGTTACAGAGTAAGATTGAAATCGATTTAATCTTAAACGTTATCAATATCTCTTTCCGAATCTCTTTTATAGTCCGAATGCAGTTTAACGGCTGAGACTTTACTATATGCGATTCTCTAACAGCTATCTACATATCTGCTCTGCAGAATAGGCCAACATATATAAAACATTATATAAAACATTGATGCTATTACAAAATAGCAAAATCAAAAAGCTCCTAGATGTATTTAAAATTCTCTTGTATATAACGCGTGCATACTTTTCAATTATCACACGGTATAGATAAACTGCTAAAATAATAAAGAGTGAAAGATAATTTAAACAGTATAATTAAAATAATATACTAATATAATACAAAATAATATTTCTGATCATCAATTTTCCATTACTAGTAATAAAAGGACAATCTCTCTTGAGAAGACGATCGGTCTATTATGCTAAATTTAACAGATTTGAAGCACCGATTCCTCGATTAAAAATAAATATATGTTATACTGTAAAGAAATAAATATATCTTCATCGTTATTATCTAAAATTCTATAAATATTAATTACGAAAATAATTTTCTTTTCCGTTTCAATCAATACCGATTGATTCTTTGCGACGAGATATTCTCATCTTTTGCCAGTCCATCGCAAGATAGGTCACAAACGTAGGCTTCTAAGCGTACATCTATCCTTCGAACATTACAACAAGCTAAGAGACGAAGGCATAAAGTAGAAGAGAAATTGTCGCTCTTCGCTGCACATAAAGTATATCGCGTTCCATGTCGAACAAATTCGCATAATCAACAAAACAAAGCTTAACGAAATAAAAAATATTCGCAAGCTTTAGTTACATTGCACTCTATTTCTTTGTTTCTCTCTTTTCCCGTACAACATCAGCAGAGCGTTAACAAGGACTCCAAGTGTTTATATAACAACGTTAGACACGAAAACACGTCGGTGAGATGCCGGTATTCGTTCCTGAAAAACAATGTTAGGCAGTTTACTGTTTGGAGTTAAAAAAGTATTCTTGAAAGTCTAGGATTCGTCGCGCATTAAAGAGAGTCCAGGGCTGAAGAAGGCTACGCCGACGTGTACATCCAGACGAGATCCGACCTGATGTTCCCCGAACAAAAATCCGCAAATCTTTTTAGCTTCCCAGAGACAACTAGAAGACAGTCACGGCCTTGTTGCAGTCAGCAAGCGAAGAGCGAGCTCGTTAGGTCAACAGTTGCGATTAGCAGTGCCATTATTCACCTGTGTGCCGGCGACGCCAGTTTCCGTTTCGTAATCGGCAGGTCGATGCTTCTCCGTAGAACAGTGTCTCTCTCTCTCCTCCTTGAAGAGATCTGCTATGCAGTGCGCCTGGGGAAACATTCAAAGATTTCGAACGCTTTACCTTGCTTCCTCAAATATATTTCTGCATTAATTGATACAATTTCTCAATATTATCATTGAGATTATATCTCATTTTTCAATTAAAACTATAAAATCTCAATATCTAAAACTTTAACTGTAGAGTGAAATTATGCAAAGTGTTCGATAGGCATATTTAATGTAAATGTATAACAATATTTCTTATCAAATCACACAGAATAATATTTCTTTGAATAAGAAAATTAAAATGCATAATTAGATGTCAAACTACAACCGATTAAAGAAAAAATGAATTGAAATGTATATAGATAATATAGCCTTATTCCTTCAGTTAATTTTAGTAAATAAATCTTTGTACTTTTACAGAATCTCAATTTAAAGAATTGAAAAATAATAATATAAATATTTAATTCTAATTCATTTTTTAAAAAGCTACCAACGATATAGTTCGATTAAATTTTGATAGAGAAAAAAAGATTATTTCAGTTTTTTTTATCTAAGAAATACTGATTAAATATATTTGTACTAAATATCGTGCATATTTTAATATTCTAGTTATTTAAACTACCTACATGATTACATCATAATTATTTCCTTAGTAAGAATTATTTCTTATCGTTAGTAAGAATAATAATTATATGTTGCAACATTTTTTTTTTTCCATAATTCGTTCAATTATCGGATCATAGAAATTTAATTTTGAAAAAATGATGTCGAAATCATATCTTTCAGAATTATTTTATATCGTTAAATAGAGCACACGATAAGGATTGAATAATGCAATGCTCACCACAAGTAAAGCGATGATCGTGCCAAGAGTAGATCCGGCGAGAACATCACTCCAGTGGTGTTTGTAATTGGAAATTCGTGACATAGCGGTAAACCAGGCCATGAGCAAACACAGCAGTTGAAGCAAGTGCTTAAGCAATTTGCTGCCCTTCCACTTTATCCTTAATTGTAGATACATCTAAAAAAAATCCCAAGTATCCCGTGCCTTTTAATAATTCTTCCTTTTATATACATATTATTAAATTATCTTCACAACTTAAGAACTTAATTAAATAGAGAACAGTAGAAATATTAGATACAATCTTTGCTGAAAAAGAAATTGATTCAAATTTTTAAAAGTTATTTCGTTATCGATGTAAGGACAGAAACGATGTATGTATATATAAATCTGGAAAAATAAAAATTTTTAAAGACAGGTATAAATATGGGAGAGAAAGAGAAAGAAAGAAGAGAGAATGTTGTAAAGAATTCTTTAATTCAACACATAAATAACTTGTATTAAACCGTTCCCAATATTGAAGTATCATGTATCGATAATGATATAACAAAGTACACGTTAACTCAATTTTCCCAATTACTTGTAACTCACAATTTGCCTATTTTTCATAATCACCGATACGACTATCGTATCGATTCAATTTTATCGTGCACGCGAATCGGATATCTGTAACGTTCTCAAGCGTTTCGTATATAAGATTATGCAAATCGAATTTCACGGGCGTGGATTTCGCAATCTCGTCTGCGAAACGATACGCTCGTATCGAGCCTGTTGAATGAATGATTAAGATCCGGCCCGCGTATGCAAATCGATGCGTTGCGACGCAACGCTTGTGTGTAACTTAAAGACTACTTACCGCAAGGTAGATCATGGTGTAGGCCGAGGAGGACGAGTGACCGGAGGGAAACGATAATCTGAAACGATCCATCGTACCGTGTCAAATAAATCGCACTTATGAATCGGGAGAGAAGGTAAGAGAAAGAAAAAAAGATCTTTTTTGCACTTTGCACTCTTCTCTCCCACCCTTCCACGTTCCCTCTATTAAGTTTATCGCTATTAAATTCGGGGCGTGTGTAACGTGCCGATTACAATCGACGAAGAGCCGAGTAGCTGCGAGCGATGAAGAATACGAAGAAAAGGAAGAGAAGGCAGGGCTCTGCGTCGATCCATTGCATGAGCAAAAAATGCGAGAAGGGCGCAAGGGAGACTCGATACTTGCGCCTCTCGCTCCCTCCCCCCTCTCCAGCCACTCTACGTCTCACTGTTAGGAGAAACGCGCTCGTAAAAAAATTCGGAGGGCATGCTACGTTAATTAGGACCTGCAGCTCGGCCATTCGACTACGACTGTCGGTTTTCAATGTTTGCTACTGAGAATTATTACATCTGTATTTTGATCAATTCGTAAAGTCGTTCCCCTAATCCAATCTCACTTTGACAATCAGAATTTTAATTCGAGATACAATATCGAAGATTGGAATATTTTCTTGACACATTTTCGCTCGGGAAAAACAAATGGGCGTCAAGAAAATCCGTCATTAGAAGTGAAATCACGCAGGGATTTTTTGTGCGGGATAGCTCATATATCTTTAAACGCTAACATAAATACGAGGACGTAATGACAGGATATATTGGTAATTAACGGATGAAAGCGGCCACCGCGTGCTTTCTAAAGCATGTATATCCCCGCGCACACTCTTATGTAAATCTCAAGGACTCTTCTTTACTTGGTGACACTGGTAAATGACGGGTCAATGAAAAGCCCGTGACGGTCCTGCTCGCCCTTCGTTCATCCATCTCCCTCTCTCTTTTCCTACGTTCGAAACAGTTCCTTGGACTATTACCGCGCTGAGGGGATATCATGAATGAATTCTCTGTGTGGAGTCGTCACGCTTTATCATCTTGATTCCTTAAATCTCCCTATATACATAAAACTGTCCCCGCTAAGACCGCGGCCGCGCGAATGACCCGCATGATACGCGTATATACACAGAGTGTGCTATATATAACGTATAAACTCGTGTACTATCGTATTCCTTGTTCAAAAAATAAACATTTTTTTCCTTTGGCAAAATTTACGGAATTACATCATTTTCGAAATAGGTATCTCATTTTTTTTTAATACGCCAAATGGGACAACATTTGCTGCTTCTCAATTCTTAAAAATTTTGATAATTTTGTTATATAATCAAGCCTAATATTTACATTTTTAGAATGAAACACGAAGAAATTTTATTTGAGTTGACATAAAATAAATTTCTTTGTGGTAGCAAAGTGTAAAGTTTTATTTTATTAACTTAAATAATATTTCTTCAAATGTTTCACAAAAATGTAAATATTAAACTTAATTATAATAGAATTATAAACATTTTTACACGAAGAATCAAGAAACAGCACAGTAATATATATATATA
>NW_021849649.1:267767-275104 GCF_003651465.1 Formica exsecta | reverse complement strand
ATATATATTAAAAAATAAAATATCTGCAAAACGATGCATGTCCGAAAATTTTGCCAAAGGAAAAAGATGCTTATTTTTGAACAAGGACTACGGTAGTACACGAATTTGTACGTTATTTATATAAAGCATATCACGCGGGTCATTCGCGCGGCCGCGGTCTTAGCGGGGACAGTTTTATGTATATAGGCAGATTTAAGGAATACGATAGTACACTGGTTTGTACCCTACTTATATGGGACACCCTGTATACGTAATGTACACACATCTAAAGTGTACCGGGCCTCATTATAAACGCACAGAGGCCGTCCCTCCTTCCTTTCATTCGCTTATACGATGATAACGCTCGCTCGAGATCATTTTCTCTCTCTACGTCTTTCTCGGAGGCAAAAAGATGAGAGGAAGAAAAGGAAGAATGCATGTGACGTAAACTCGTACGGAGCGCTACGTGATCGTTGGCGTTTCGTGGACTCTGGAACTTTAGCGAGGCTACCGAATACAAAGAGAGAGTGAAAGAGATTTGAAAATGTCCCCTCGATACAGCTTCTACTTATGCCTTCGGTCCATCTGATGGATTAGGCCGTTTTAGTACGACAATGCATGCTATACGCGATGAATTTGAACACGCGCACTTGGGGTTCACGTAGGTATTCGAAATGTGAAGAATTGAAAGAAGTAGTCCAGCGTAACTGTATTGAGAGTGATGTTTTGAAAGCGACTTATCATATGTATTACGTGTCTATTTTAAACGATTGATAATACACTATTGAATGAATGACGTTGTCTTAAACAAGCCTTGTTCTCGAAAAGCTTATTCTCTGTATCTTCTATTAAGAACAAATATATATTGTCAAAAGAGATCGCTATCCCGCAGTTCGAGAAAGAATGAAGAAGCGAACTTCCAGCTTCCCTTCTTGGCTGCGTTCAAAAACATCACCCGTGTGCACATGAGCGTCGTTCTATCTTTGTTATTTACTAAAAGTTGAACAAAGATAAAACGACGCTTGTGTGCACGTGGGTGATTTTTCCGAACGCAACCCTTACAGTCTCTATTCGAGTAGTCTCGATCGTGTAAAATCGGTCTTGCAGGTCGTAGGTGTTTATTTCTAATGCGTTTTCTCGATTACTAAAAAGTATAATAACGTACGCGTTGAAACGTGTTGGTGGGCTTGGAGTTATTTCGAGTATAATAAGCCGCGTATGTGATCCTTCGCACGTTTTAGGCGACCCTATCTCCCGTGGAGAGCCTCTTACTCTGCGCTTCGTCTTTGTGACCGCTCGCTCGCGTTTCGCGTTTACCGGTAAATTAAAGGCGAAAATTGTGCAGACATGTACAAAAGGAGAAGTAAAACCCGACACGCTTCTCAGAAGCTCCGCTTTCATTTCCGTTAACGTATTCGCGATTCTAAAGTGCTAAAGTTAGTTACGCCTCGCGAATCGCGTTTTCCGGCATCAGCCCCGAGATTTAGAGAAACGTCTTGTACGTAATCGAAAATTATATGTAAAATTATATGTAATCGTGTAAATCACTAATAGTTACAACACTGACAGACAGCCGAAATATTTGCGCCCGAAGCGAAAAAGAAACGGTCGAAGAAATGTGATGAGCTCGGCAGAATACACGTGCGAAAACGTGTTTATGGGATCGGTTAGAGGTAGGTCTGACCGTTGTCAAGGCGGGATGGAGATCAACGTACGAGTCTTTGAATCGAACCGATCGTCATTGTAGTTAGCGACAATAAACGGGGTGTGGATAACAATTCGAGCGTGTAATAGCCTTCCCGTTAGAGCCAAGAGAGCAAAGAGAAAGAGAGAGAGAGAGAGAGAGAGAGAGAGAGAACTAAAGAAACGAAGAACTGCGCGATTTGGCGTGAATCTCGCTCATGCGAATCGTTAGCAAAGCCCTCCTCCCCTCACCCAGAGAGCTGCTCATTGTCATTCGTTACCGTGGCTCTTTTTGTGCGAGCGCTCGCACCCGTATCCGTTAAAACCGGCCCTCGGAATACGGAGTAGGTACGTTGTATCCGGGACGCGTACAAAAAAGATTTCCGTACGACCGAAACAAGCCCACATACGCAAAATAATTAATTCAAAAAGAGCTGTGACAAAGCCTGATTTTTGCTAGAATTAAACAGTATGTTAACGAGATATCTCGGATACAATTTTCCGAAAAAATAAGTTTTAATTTTTTATCTGGAATTCTCAGTCGAGATCGATTCATTTCAATTGGATTATTTTGCATTTTCTCTCTTTAGATATTTCGTGACTTAAGACGAAAGATAGTTTTACCTTAATATGGTACGTTTAATATCTAACAAGATCATTTTATTCATTATACATCTACATATGCAATATATATTTATACTTGAACAAGTTTATATTAACACCAATTTCAGATTTTATTTCTTGATCCTTCTAAGGGGTCAAATCTCTTAATAAGTTAGTTCTGTCCGGAATTACCGACTCGCTTACAGAGAGAAAACAAATTAAGCTATAATTAAAAGGAACGCATATAAATAACTTGATAAGCAGTAAGCGGGACAAACGGACTGATAATAATCCAATGAGCGCTTAATGAAAGTTAAGCGTCGGCGTATCGGATCGATTTAAAGGCGACCGTCTCCTCCGCGCTTGTCTCTCTTTTGATTACCGCAAATTACCGTTTTGTCTCTCGTGTTCATAAACTTGTCGCGTGGCCCGCCACGCGCGGTTAATGAAGTAAAAATAACGAAATGTGTGCGCGAGACGAGAGATCTCCCTCCACGCTCCTTCAATCGTGTCCGTAATTGCCTCCGCAATTGTTACCATCACGCGATCTAAGTCCGACTCGTTTTGTCGAATACGAACATCCCGTTTCGGGGTAT
The DNA here is from genome assembly GCF_003651465.1 of Formica exsecta. Lineage (NCBI taxonomy): Eukaryota > Metazoa > Arthropoda > Insecta > Hymenoptera > Formicidae > Formica > Formica exsecta. The sequence continues at coordinate 272,243 of NW_021849649.1, read as the reverse complement.
TGCACTGAAAAAATCCGTCGATCGAGACCGAGAATGAAACCGCGAAGAACCGCGAAGAACCGCGAAGAACCGCGCGATATGTGTGTATAATGCCGTATATATAACAGCTGTTTCTCGTATCGCTCAAACTTTATCCATTTGCCACGAGCAATTGCTTATTTGCAAATCTGGTTACCATGTAAAAAATGCTTTTCTTCCGAGAAAACAAAGGATAATTTCATCTTGGTGCGATTAATATCCGACAAGATGATATTTTCATTGCAAATCATCAGAGTGTATATATATTTAATTATAAATCTATAATATACTTGATAACTTTTCATGTATTTGATAAATATCTGATTTTTTATTTAGAAGTATTTTAAAAGATATAATTTATTATCATCACAATAAGTATCGTTCATGATCCATTTATTAACTGTGTGTATAGTAAAACGTTATTAAATTATTTAATAACATACTTATTGCAAATTATTTGCTATAAATGTATAAATTTTAAAGAAAACTGAAATAAAATATATTAATAATTTTATGTAATGCTTATAACTTTACGAGAATTGTATAACATGAACCGCGGGATCGCGGACACATCTCGGATATTAATATGCATTAGTGTATGCTTTGAAACGAATGATGACCGTTCTGATCGAGAGACCAGATAACGTTCGTATCGTAACACAGATTAAGATACATTATCACTGTTCAAGGTGATGGAAATTTCAGGAATGCTTCTCGCATCTCAATAGGAATTCTTACCTGATTTCCTTTAGCATTCTGGTCGAAACCCCGCTCGCGGTGCAGTTAAATTGCTCGATGTATCTGTGCTGATTTTCAGGCAAGCTGCAGTCAATGTTGGGTACACATAGTTTCATAAAGTGCGGTCGTAGACGGCCTATGGAGTATTTCGCGATGTCTGTGGTTAAAGAGGTGCAGGCCGCGCCGAAAACAAATACACCAATCTGTAAGAAAATTTTATATATATTTTTATATATAATTAGACTCGCTTACAGAGAGAAAACAAATCAAGCTATAATTAAAAGGAACGCATATAAATAACTTGATAAGCAGTAAGCGGGACAAACGGACTGATAATAATCCAATGAGCGCTTAATGAAAGTTAAGCGTCGGCGTATCGGATCGATTTAAAGGCGACCGTCTCCTCCGCGCTTGTCTCTCTTTTGATTACCGCAAATTACCGTTTTGTCTCTCGTGTTCATAAACTTGTCGCGTGGCCCGCCACGCGCGGTTAATGAAGTAAAAATAACGAAATGTGTGCGCGAGACGAGAGATCTCCCTCCACGCTCCTTCAATCGTGTCCGTAATTGCCTCCGCAATTGTTACCATCACGCGATCTAAGTCCGACTCGTTTTGTCGAATACGAACATCCCGTTTCGGGGTATTGCACTGAAAAAATCCGTCGATCGAGACCGAGAATGAAACCGCGAAGAACCGCGAAGAACCGCGAAGAACCGCGCGATATGTGTGTATAATGCCGTATATATAACAGCTGTTTCTCGTATCGCTCAAACTTTATCCATTTGCCACGAGCAATTGCTTATTTGCAAATCTGGTTACCATGTAAAAAATGCTTTTCTTCCGAGAAAACAAAGGATAATTTCATCTTGGTGCGATTAATATCCGACAAGATGATATTTTCATTGCAAATCATCAGAGTGTATATATATTTAATTATAAATCTATAATATACTTGATAACTTTTCATGTATTTGATAAATATCTGATTTTTTATTTAGAAGTATTTTAAAAGATATAATTTATTATCATCACAATAAGTATCGTTCATGATCCATTTATTAACTGTGTGTATAGTAAAACGTTATTAAATTATTTAATAACATACTTATTGCAAATTATTTGCTATAAATGTATAAATTTTAAAGAAAACTGAAATAAAATATATTAATAATTTTATGTAATGCTTATAACTTTACGAGAATTGTATAACATGAACCGCGGGATCGCGGACACATCTCGGATATTAATATGCATTAGTGTATGCTTTGAAACGAATGATGACCGTTCTGATCGAGAGACCAGATAACGTTCGTATCGTAACACAGATTAAGATACATTATCACTGTTCAAGGTGATGGAAATTTCAGGAATGCTTCTCGCATCTCAATAGGAATTCTTACCTGATTTCCTTTAGCATTCTGGTCGAAACCCCGCTCGCGGTGCAGTTAAATTGCTCGATGTATCTGTGCTGATTTTCAGGCAAGCTGCAGTCAATGTTGGGTACACATAGTTTCATAAAGTGCGGTCGTAGACGGCCTATGGAGTATTTCGCGATGTCTGTGGTTAAAGAGGTGCAGGCCGCGCCGAAAACAAATACACCAATCTGTAAGAAAATTTTATATATATTTTTATATATAATTATAAAGAAATAAGAATTATAATAAAAAAAATGAATAAATCATTCGTTTATTCGTTTACTAAGTTTTTCAATTAATTTTTTAACATTTAATAACGGTATAAAATTTTATTTATGCTCAGATTAAATAAAATTTTTAACAAAAATAAGAATTATAATAAAAAAAAATGAATAAACTTTATATTCATTCGTTTACTAAGTTTTTCAATTAATTTTTTAACATTTAATAACGGTATAAAATTTTATTTATGCTCAGATTAAATAAAGACTCAAGATTTTTAACAAATTTTTATAAAACTCATCAATCAAATAAACCTTTTCATAACCGTTCCACAGCCATGGAGGTATTGTGTATCCGAAGAGCACCTTCGCCGTATGTCCGGAAAAGTGTCTCGCGTGCAGATACTCTCCTATCAACATCTAAAATTGAGAAAAAAATTAAATTTAAGATTCAAAACAGCATTTAAGATTTTTAACGATTAAATGCAATTTATGTAAATTCAGATTGTTTAAATGCATCGTTCGCAATATTAGAGAATTGCAACATTTTCATAGCAGATATAATTTATGATATTAAGAACAAAAAGATTTATTGCATTTCATAATCGTCACCCTTAATCTTTTTCAAGAAAAAAACTGACTCCAACTCTGTGAAAGAATCGCTGCCTGGATATCTGATATATTTGGGAACAGCACTTGTACGATACACCTGATACAATCTTTCACCTTCTGAGAATGCCTTCTTACAAGACGGACAGACCCTTGTAAAAGATCCTTGGCTAATCAAAAAGGCGCAGCAGCTCTCTTTCTCTCGAAAGAGAAGAAAGGAGAAGGAGAAAGAGAGAAAAAAATCCACAACTTCTTTTTTTTCTCTAAATTCTACCGACCTGTCATACTCTCGATCAAAGCGGGTTAACCAGGCCAGATCCCAGATAAAGGTCCGCCAGGTGATACGCACGGTATATCTAAAGTTCACGAGGCATGCGTGAATGAAATACGATGGCGAGTCGCGCGCGCGCGCGCGTGATCGTCCTTCTACCTGTTCCTACCTGGACCTTTCTCCCCCGATTCTCCCAGAAAACGTACCGTTGCACGCGGGCAATCCGTTTTTCCTCTGCGAGTGTGCGTAGATAATAAAGCCGGCTCTCTGCGAGGAGCACGCATAAGATCTCCGAGAGAAGCACGATGAAGGGGAGAACCCTTCTCGGATTGCCGCGCGTCCAGGCATTGGAATGCGCCTGTACCTGTAAAACGTATAAAACCACCGTGCCGTGGAACGTCACTGTAGGAGAGGTGTAAGGGATACCGATGAATAAAACCTCGACGTCTCGAAAAGAAGAATGGACGGTAAAAATAAACCGCCGTAAAAAGTATCTATTACTTGGTCGAAACATCGAAAATGACAGAAATGATCGATCGTTCCGTACGATTATTTAAATGCGGTCGCAGAAACTTTGATCAGAAGTGGCTTTATTTAATTTTAATATTAGCGATAATATAATATAATTAATTAATTACTTATTGTCATAGTTGAAAAACTCGATATTCTCGTATGCCGATTATAGAATGTCGTGTGTGTGTGTGATGTAATAATAGAAATGAACAAAATAAAGATATAAAATAAGATAAATGGACTAAAAAATAAAGAAACATAAAAATAATATAAAATAACGTAATAAAATCATATAAAAAAATAAGAAGTACTTATCAAGAAAAATATTTAATATATCTCTGATTCGAGAACATCGAAAAGAAATATTCAGTTCTTGTAGAAAAAAAAATGACAAATATCATTTATTTGTCTGATTGTTTCTATTGAAAAATATATATAGAGAGAAATAAGTAGGGTCAGGAAAGCTACTTATTATTTGGAGTGCTATAATTTATTTGTGAAACTTGGCCGCCTTCTCTCTCTCTCTCTCTCTCTCTCTCTTCCCCTATATCGGGCGCAAGGGATTAAATCGCACGGTCTGGAATTATCTACTTAACGCAGAAGCCGATCACCGGCGAATAGATAGCTTTATGCTACGGCGTTATCCAGCAGAATAGCCGATGCATAATAGCCGGTTTACTCTTCGGAAGAG
>NW_021849649.1:239753-266331 GCF_003651465.1 Formica exsecta | reverse complement strand
CTATGTAAACAATGTAAACACGCCGGACCCGTTTCTATTCAATATTGATTCTTCAATATAATGTCCGAGTTATTTATCTTAAAAGTAGTATTAAAATGCGGAAAGAGCGATCAATGGCTATGTAAACACGCCGGACCCGTTTCTATTCAATATTGATTCTTCAATATAATGTCCGAGTTATTTATCTTAAAAGTAGTATAGTCGAATTTAAAATGCGGCAGATTTTTAAACAGGCGAGATTCAAAACATAAAATCGTACATATACTTTTATCAATTTTATTAAGATTCTCAAATATTATCATTTTTTTTTCAAAATAAACGCTCCATTCAATGCTTGTGCTTTGCAGAATGATTCTTGCGCGAATGATGAGTAGACGAAATGGAATTTTGCCTCGAAGGGAACTCTTTGAAATTACGATACAAGTTTCGCAATGTCGTAAGATGTAAGATAATCGCACGCGCCCCGAAGACGAAGGGGGGTTGAAATTTATCTCTGCTTTGTTCGCGGTAATTTATCATGCGTTCGCGAACGCGCAATTTATCGCGTTAAATTAACAGCGCGACGTATTCTCTCCTGCGATGCAATCGCTTTCCATTTCTTCTCCGACATAAAATAAAACGCGCGCTCGCTTGACGAAGTACTAAGGATGATTGTGGAATCCGAAGAGGATCCTCTTTTATCTTCTTTTGATACTACGCCAAATAAGCACGACCGTACCTCACAAGAAAAAGAGAGAAAACCTTATACGGGGAATGGTGTGACGCGGCGAAGTCATTACTTGGATAGACGCTTGGTTTACCGCTGTTTAATGTTCATTCCAGTAATTATATCTGCTTTAATTTACGACAATCACACGAGAGAACGGCACATTAAATAAAATATAGAAAAAAAAATTGATTTTGTATGAACCGCATATTGGCTAACAAAACTAATTTAAACCGCAAATTGTAACTTGCAATTAAAGATTACAAATTGTGAGAAAAATGGTAATCTAGAATTAATTTCGGATTTCTTACTCAAATTCCTTTATCTCACGTAATGAAGTCACATGCTAGATAAAGATTAACGTGCATAGTTTATTGTTCCGGGAATATACACGTGATAAAAAAAGAGAAAATTATGGTCCCCTTTCTGTCCCATTTTATTATAATAAAATCTCTTTGTGCCCTAATCATCTTTTGACGAGACTAATTCGCGCGTTTATTATCTCTCTCTCTCTCTCTTTTCTCTTTCATTCATTCTCTCTCTCTCTCTCTCTCTCTCTCCCTCTTTCTCTCTCTTGCTCGCTCGCTCGCGCACGCATGTACGCATGCAATTTCACGTGCTTTGAATTATGCACGATGCTCGAAATTATTCACCCCGGGGTGACAGCGTTAATTCGAACTTTATGCGACGCAAAGTCGAGATGAGAGCAAAAGAGCAAACCCTGACACCTGACGTTTGAAGAACGGCGAGTATCTCGAGGCTGACATCGAGATGAGAAGCATCTCGATAAAAATGGAGAAAACCAAAAATAACGTTTTGTGTCCATGCGAATTTGATTATAGCGATGCATTTCAAACTCTTTGCTTTCACCGAAGATGAATGCAAATATTGCATTTATATTTTACGCGTGTCTCATCGCAAGATCTAAATTAAAGAGTACGAGACAACATTGATTTTTTGAAGAAAATGTAGTGTTTCTTATATAGAAGATAATATGACTATTTATCAAATTTTATTAAATAGCACAAGAATAAAAATTTACTGCACAAAAAGCAAAAAAGTTTAAAGAAAACCATATAATATCTTTCGCAACACGTTCAGTTATATGACATTTAAAAAATTTTTAAATAAAAAAAGCCGTTATTTAACAATTATTTTCATTATTTCCCAAAATTAGACATTTTTTTAATCTTCAAAAAGCCGATCGCATTTATATTTTAAATTTAAAAAATTCTGACGTTAGAAAACTGGAATAATTCATTTGAAAATTCTCTATAAATTGTAATACGTAAACAAATTTAATTAATTCCATTTATAAGAGAAGTTTTAGAATTATGAAAGAAGATAGAGAAAAGAATTGTATTATATATTCGCGAAAATAACAAAACTAAAGTAAAATAAACTCACTTTCATTTTTCTATTACCTAAATGTAGTCTCGTAGTAAAAGTTAATTTTGGAATGATGAAATACAAGGTCCAATATTAGACCAGGAATCCATAGAGCGGTAAGAATTCAATGTATTCGTCGAAGCTGGCTGGCACAGATTGCTAAACATTCAAGTAAGAAAAAAATATGCGAGATCTATAAATAACCGCCAATTGCCCATAGAAACGTGCCCGATCGCCCTCGTAAACCAAGTCACGTGACAGAGATACATTACGAGAAAAGAAAGATCATTCTCCGATATTGCATTAATCTCCGCAAAGTGGCAGAAAATTTATAAACAAATTTCTGCTCCTTCGATCATCAACGATCTCTTTGCTCCATTCCTACGCGGTTTCCGAAGATGCAAATAAAGAGGATGCACGTACGAGAGAGATAGTCTTTCCTTTCCTTCCTTCTCGCGCTCTCCAAGAGCTCGGCAAAAATACTCAGCCGACGATGCACGTGCACCATTTCCAGATACCGTAAATCGATTCTCACGACTACCGAAAACTCGACGAGTGCACTCTCACTTCCCGCTTGTCGACTCACATGTGCAAGTAGCGATCGTTCGCCTATCTTCCGTATTCTTAGACGCCATCTCCACCATCTTTTCTCTCAGAAGGGTGAGAAAGAGTCTCAAAGGCAACCCGTGACAGGCTCTTCAAATCGCTCGCGACTGCATCTGCTACTGATCATTGTGACATGCAAACTCGAAATATCGCCACCGCAGATTTGCACAAAAATGAATGGCACAGCAGGTTTAAATTTCGAAGCTCTAGTTATTCCTAACATTTTTATCCCCTTTTGAATTATACAGAACAGAGAATTTCTAATATTCTATTGTTTTTAAATCATATATTAAAGTGTTGTATAGTTTTTATTATAATAAAATGTTTTAATTTTTTAAATTTATACGTATATATATTTGTAAAAAGAGTATATGTTGAGAAAAAAGATCATTTTTTTAATATAAATAATATCACGCTTATGTGTTATTTAAAATTAATATGTTATTTTTGTTCAAAATAAAATATATTACATCAAATTAATTTTTTGAATAACAACTTATATTCCAAGCACTATTATCTCAATACCAACAGTAAGCATAAAAAATATCATCAGATGTATGTATCTGTGAAAGAGAACATACAAATATATAATTTCTCTCTATTATAAATATATTAAATATCATATGTATAATCTTTCTTTTTTTACAGTGAGAGTGATTTATTTATAGAATTAATGCAATATGTTTCATATTCAATGAAAAACAGAACAACTAGTTAAAAGCTAGTTTAGAACAACTTGTTAAAAGACTACTATGTCTCAGCATAAGCTTTTACACGTCACACAGGCAAATAACGCACACTAGAAGCACTTGCAATAAAGAAGATGAGATCTTCGCTATAACGATAGAGCGCCAGGTGATTTCTCACATGAATCGCGACACATCAGCATAAATCATAATCACAATCATAAGTTGACTCACCGTGCATGTAGGAAGGCAAAGGCCGATGACGTACAGCATCGGGCTCGTAATAGTGGATTCGTGATACGGATGATAGAGTGACTCATCGTTGCAAAAAAAGCCGCGTTTGTATGGTTTGCCAAATAGGTAAAACATCAGCACCGCGATACCCACTGAAACACAGATGCAGAGAAAAACAATCTCGTTATACCTTTGATCGCTTTTATTACCGTTCAATAATAAATGTGCATATCATCGCCCGAGCCACGTGACGATTGATTAATCAGGATTAAACATCGTGAACTCAACGTTGACATGCGTTTTGTTGCACTTCTTGTAGTACATAACCGCCGCTATCATAAGACAAACGATAATATCGTGACTCTACCAATCAAGAGAGGTGGCATGCTTTCGACATCTAAATAATTTTCAATATACGTTCTATATAATCTTTTGAATCGTCGAATGCTTCTGATTACATTGTACGCTTCTGTATACAGAGTGCGTCTCGGATCTATTACTCTTTCCTTTTTATATTTTTCATTTACAAGAGAAAACTTGGAATGGATTTTATTTAAATAATTATTATTTGTGTAGGACAACTTTTTAATTCAGAACATTGTCCATTTTTAAAATTATATAAATCTCGAATGAAATGTCTATTGACATAATACTATTTTGATAAAATTTGTACTGAAAAATCACTTTGTTGTTTTTCCTATTTCTTTCTTTCTTAGTTTATTGCTTAGTATGTTTAATTAATTAAGGCAGAGACATCTCATACTATATTTATTTGCATTTTAAATGCTTGACTATATTTTAATCATAAAATATCTTAATATAAAATATTGTGACAATTTGTAAGATCATATTATGATTTTACAAATTACCACAACACGATGATTATTTAAAAATCTATAAGATTAAAAATATAATTGCATTTAATTTTATACGAGTGACACGCACAGGACGTGCATAGCAACCACATAAAATTGCTTTGGTCTCTACTTATAAACTATAATTATTATAATTGCCTCGTTATACAGATAATTTCAGCTGTTTGCAGGGAAAAAAAGGGGGGGAAATGGCACTCTTGTATACATATTTCAATTCTATGACGATACTTGATGTAAAAAACTTTATCAGTACTAAAGTCACGTACATCGTTTAATTATCGTATTTTCCATCAATAATCTTTCTAATTTTCAAGAACGCAAAAAGTACTCGCATCTATCGTCAACGCATATATTAACGGCGGTTTTACGGAAAATCGTTGGAAAATTATGGACAACCTGTCAGCCTGTGAATTTATTTACCCATGTTATTTACCACTATGTGCAAATCATGCCCAGACGATCGTTGAGATAATTATTGTGACACCGCTTTCAGCAGAAGGAAAGTGTGTAATACATGTACAAACGTTGACAGCAACTAAAATAATAGTTTTCGCGATCGATGATATTTATGTAGCCCGCCAATTGCGTGTTTTGCAAGCCAAATTGCGCCACCGAAAAATTCAAATGCGATTACGATCTGAAAAAAATGCCGACGCTAATTTCACATCGTGTCTCTCTTTTTTTAATATATATTATAAACCAAATTTAAAATTTCGCGAATTATTTATCGTTTAAAAAACAACAGTATATTTGAAACAGAAACTTATCGATTTTATCGTATTATACATATTTTAAATTGCAAGATTGCATAGTATTTATCTTATCGTTAGCGATAAGTTATCGCTGAAAATTAGTCGGAAAAAAAAAAAATTCGAAAAGATGGCTTTTAGACTAAGACACGTTTCAATAAAGTCCTCATAATAATTTATAACAGTTATGAGACTAATAATCGTACCTTTACGATTTTACTACCATAATTACACTTTCACACTATGTCGCAAAGTGTTTATATCTTGCAAGTACTATGTATATAAAAATTATAGACGGTACGTTCCTACGGTAATATCCTTCGCGAAATGATATAAACAGGTATTTTCAGGAAACATTATAATAAACTTTACGATGTGGTTATTAACCGTCCCATCGCTTTCGGCTCTCTTCTTCTCTCTCCTGCTGTAGATAATCCATCGGCTTCATGGAAATAATTGATAATTTTTTTTGGACATAAACGCGATATGCAATACCGAATAAGGTTATGGTAATAGCATTTCATTAATCCATCAATACCGTTTAGTGATTTCTTTGAATCTGAGGGTCAAGTGTGAAACGAAGCGTAAAGAGACTTTATTTATGACTCATTGCTTTATACATTTGTATTACGTAATAAAAGGAAATGACATTATCATTATGCTGTGTGTCGAGCTTAACATCGTTCGTGATATAACAGAAAAGGACCAAGGACGATTTGCTTGGCAAATAATAATATAAAAAATAAGCAAACATATATAACATTACCCTTATAAAATATTAAATAAATATTAATATTAATAAATTAAAATTATTTCTTAAGAAACACAAAACGTTTTCTTGCATTCTGATAAACAATTACGACGAGTATCTTCGCATGTAAGATATCGATTCAAATGTGACCATGTCAGACATAGTAACATTGCATAATTGATATCGTATACAATGCACATATGCACATTTTTCACGATGGCAGACGTAGAAAGTGATTGCATTATCGCTCTATTGGCGAAACATGCCAATTTAGACACGCCTTGACACCCATTTGTTGTATAGGCGTTCGTATTTAGTCAGCATAACAAATTTATACATTACTACATACCGATGATTCAACGCGAAATCGATACTTTTTGAGAATAAAGTAACCTATATTATTCGATTAAATTCTTTCATAAAGTATCGTTATCCTTTTTTTAATTCTCAACAGAGATAAAACATTTAAAATATTTTTTAAGCGTTTATTCGAGATTTTGTAACGAGCGATTAAAGTGTCTAGTGACTTCTGCACAATATTTTCATTATTAATGGACCTAACTGATTTCATTATGTAACAGTTACATCATGTTTCCTCTGCTTGATTTACGATAATGTGTGTATATTTTTAATTTTAACAAGAGTTCGAACGTTTTTATATTTATTCCACGAGAGAGAGGAACACTTCTCTCGAAATATAAACCTGGTTTTCTCTCCTCCTCCTCGAATATGCAAATGTAAAAGTGCCCGCGGCTAGACCGCTGAAATAGAGGTCTAAAAACCGTTGTATCCTTGGAAGAAATATTTTAGCAATATTGAAATTGAAATCTTTCAATCTCAGAATATATTTCTTATCGTTGAATATTATTGATCAAAAATTGCCGCAAATTTAAATGCTATTGCAGATTAAGCAACTTGTATAATATTTAAATTTAAGCTAAAATATGCGAAGGTAAATCTATCAGCTTATTCATTTCAATGTTTTTTAAAGAAATAAATTCTCTATACGTTAAATTTATCTATTTTAATAAATTAACACTTTTTAAATATCAATAAAAAATATTTTTTAAAAAGGTCACAAAAGTTTTTCTCACACAGAGATACAATTAATTTATAAAGATAATAGCAAGAATATATATAACGTGATAGAGAAACAGAAAGAGAGAGAGAGAGAGAGAGAGAGAGAGAGAGAGAGAGAGAGAGGCTATAATTATTAAACGTTATAGTGTAATGAAATTCGAGGAGTAAAGATATTTCAACTTTCCTTTTAATTTGCATTCGGTTTATTGGTGTCGCGGTAATACAAAATATTAAAAAAAAAATCATATTTATACGAAAATATTCGGTCTTTCGTGGAAAGAAATTTTTATTGCGAAATAAAGTATTTGTGATAAAAACACTTTAACGCAACATAATTTATTAGTCATCGCATATTGCCACTTTGTTGGATAAGACGATGTGTCCTTCGTTATTTTTATGCCGGTTTCTATAATAAAGGTAAAAAAATTATGTGCGCTGTTTCTTATCCTTATCCAAATTGCTTTTAAATATTATAATTGCAAAACTAGTTTGTCCGACATTTAAATAAGTATACGAAAGGTTTGTTTGTAAAATAAATTTTGTACGTTCGAAGTCATCGATGAGAAAACCAAATGTATACGCAAGCAAATTATTGAATTTTTTAAATTACATCAATGTATAAAAATAACAAAACTGCAAAAATTATAAAAAATGCACAATATGACATAAGCAGAATTTATTTAAAAGAGACAAATCCCAGAGTAACGTTTTATTGTATACGGCGTTCGCTGTATCCCTTTAACCGGTATTGATGTATTCTTAACGAGAATGTGTCACATGTATTAATTTACGACGTCAAATAATAGACTTTTCATCCATGATTTATCTTTGCACGCTTAATAAAAATTATCATCATTGTTATCATCTCTACCATTATCATACAAATCGGCAAAAATGATAACGACGAAAAATAATTGTTGGGTAAACTTCGATAATCAAGAACGAAGTTTCTTAATTTGAGAGACTTATTTCAATATAATACGCGCTATATATCATACAGGCAATCACCTGCATAAATTTGCCGACAAATAAAATTGCGATTCGTGTATAAGAAGAGAGATGCTGCGAAATACAAACACCATAAATCTTCGGACGATCAACGCGAGAAACGAAAAAGATAGAGATAGTGCACGTGCGTGTTCGAAATTATGCCGAAAAGATTATTAATTCCACGCGCGAGCGCACGAGCAGTAGATAATTAAAACGATATACTCTATCGAGAGAAGTGATAGCGGGAGAGGAAGGGCATTTAATTTAATAGACTTATGTATATTCATCAGGACCGAACAGGTTTGTCTTATAATCGGCACTTATCTTCTCTGAATGGGCTCGATGCGTACTTATGGAACGAACTAGTCCCGCAAGTTCGCAGACCTTTCTACAGCCTCTTCTTTTCGGGACCGTCTTAACGAGCTTTGAAAGGGCCCGATTACTGATTGTGAGCCGGACGCACGAAAAATGGTCGCGTTTCGCGTAATACGTCGCGCCCAGACAATAAAATAATTACCAAATTGATTTTAAACAGACCTGACTGCACGTTGTATGCGTATATATATATATATATATATGTGTGTGTGTGTGTCTGTCTGGCGTAAAAGAATTTATTAATATCGCTATAGTCTGCCTGAGTGCATGGCCAAGGTCTTCTCATCGCGAACAAACCGCGACCATCAATCGAGCTAGATCGCTTACCGCACGTTTATTTTTACCTATACGTATGCGTGAGATCTGTGGTTTTCGTGACTGCTTTCGTGATTTCTCCCCGCAAAAACACGTCACGAGAGTGTAGCTTAATTAGACCGTCTAATTTGATATATGCAATCCCGCAGTCTAAATGGCATTATATTACATTTAACAATTAAATTGTTATTTCCACCTGAAGTTCTCAACTTCCTTATATGATACATTTGTGACATCGCGACCCTCTTTTCGTTTTCATATATTATATATTTAAGTGCAACTATAAAAACAAAAAAGAAAAGAGTTTTTTTTTTCTCTTGTGACCCTCGTAGTAATGCATAAAAATTATAATCATTACGATGTATGTACTTGAGTATTATATACCTATATTTCTTTTTTTCAAAATATATTATAAATTGCATCAGTATTATCCATTATAATAAATGTCAAAACTCTGAAATGACTGACTTTAAGAAAATATAAAATGGGTTTCAAAAAAAAAAAGTAAATCTAGTTATAGAATATTTATCATTTCTGATAAAGAAAGACTTTCGACATCAATTTTTTTTTTTTCAATTTTAATGATTCGAGTAATAGTTAAAGACTGGATTCGAGTAATAGTTAAAGACTGGAATATCTCGACATTTATGGTAGTTACGTGTTTATGAAGACGTAAAAAGATAGCGGTTTAATAAGTAAGTAGGTCTCATGGAACAACAAAAAAATGTAATTGCGTCCCCGTATACAGAAATAGTATAACAAGTTGTTAACACGCCTGTTTCAGAAACATAAATTATGTAAGCGGAAATGTAAAAAAAGTTTCCTTCTGATACGTTTACAATGAAATTACATTTCGTTATATTTTTGCGAAACAATCTGCGGTTTCGCACAATTTCCTCACTGGTGACAATGACGTTCACCAACTTATCCCAACAAAATGTTATCGCTCGATACAATGAAAACCAGATGTAAAAAGAATTATCAAAGAATTATTAATCATTAAAATCATAACGCAAAATCGAAAGATTGCAGTAATGACAAAATCATTTCCGGTTCATTCCTCTTTTTCCTCCCCTCCCTCTTTCTCTATTATTTATTTTTAAATATTATTCTCTCTCTGAGAGATTTTTTAGATAATAAAATATTCTATAAATGACTTTCGTTCCTTCACGATATTTATCTCATTATATTACAAATAAAGTATTAATCAGGTTGACGATTCAAAGATAGAATTTAACGATAAAATATATTTTAGCGTTAGAAGAATTCTTTTCAATCCGTTCGCGAGATAAAGACGCCATATCGTCTGTCCGCATCCTGGAAACTGTGTCACCGTGGTACCGCGAAATGAAATCGATCGAGCTACGCTGATTCCATTGCAGTTGTGTTTACGGTACACAATGTATATTGGCGAAATGTACTACGTTCTCGCGAAACATTGCGCTTTACATCATCCGTCATGCTGCTATTGTGATGAGAATTGACAAGACTAACAGAAAAGTAGAGTATTCCCCTAGCGGAATGTGAAATTGCGCTTATTTAGGTTTAGATTGCATTGGCTCGAGTGTTAACTTATTAGCGCGTTCGAAATGATTTATCTCTTGTTTCTTTTCGTTATCTATGTGTGTTTACTTATACTGCTCTCTATATTTATTAACCTTATTAATCATCCACGTATGATATAAAGAGCTGTATGAATTGTCGTGTCGTGAGAAGAGTAGATATATTGCATGCTAATTCTATTTCCACTAAACAACATCGTAATTTAATCATGTTGAATAAAACAAGAATATCAGAATAAGAAAATATAAGAACATTTTTGCAAATGTCAAGTTTATACAATAGTATTCGGAGAGAGAGAGAGAGAGAGAGAGAGAGAGAAATCTTGAAAACTCCAAAACTTGAAAATTATGTTTATTATTCGACATGAAATGTCTTTATTTATATTTAAATGTATTCATATTCACATCTCTTTAAAACTTTTTTCGGCTCTTCAATTTTTTTATACATCATCTATAAATTCTTGGAAATTTACATAAATATATCATGTTGATTATGTGGTCTTTCGAAACTTTGTATAAATTTCAAATAATTTTAATTATTTTTTAAATATTCAGATATTTAAAAAAGAATCTTGACAGAGATTTATTTTCTCGAGATTGTAACTTGTAGCCTACTAGTATTTGAAAAACTTCCTGCTCCAAGATCTTTAAGCAACATCAAGCAAGTAAAGATTAAGTAACCCATTAAGAATCCTCGCAGTGTAAATTAAGGGGGAAACTCCATTAAAGCCTAAGTGCTACGGTACATTCCGAAGTATGCAAGGGTTAAAATCCCGCGTACTTTCGAAACGACGCAGCACGCGGTTGTGATTCTATCCAGCTTCTCTCTCTCTCTCTCTCTCTTTCTCTTTTTCTTTTTTCTTTTTTCTTTTTTCTCTTCTCGCGAGCGTCTCGTAACATTCAGAGGCGATTGGCGGAAGCTGCAGCCGTTGCGTATCGCGACGCATCGCGTCGCGTCGAGAGAGCGGTGCTTTCGCGTGGACGAAACGCACCTGCCAATTTAGAGATTAATCTCCGCTCTCCCTCTCTGGCGCGGTTAAATATCAAACGAGCCGCGCGCGCGACGGCGTCTTGACTGTCAATCTGACAACTGCCCGACGTATAATGTAATTCATCATCCGCAACGAGGGTTTAAACGATTCCCACAATTCGCGCACCGTGCATTTAAACTTTCGTGATTTTATTTTACTCACCGATAATTACGCAGAGGAAGTCTACGATGAACTTCCGTAAAATCAACTTGGACGATCGATCCATGCTGTCGCGCGCGCTTGTCACAACCTTCAGTCAATGGATGAATCGTTAGATTTTCGGTACGATGTTCAAGTGTCTTGACGGACAGGTTGTAGTCACGGTAATCGATGATACGATGACGACGACGGCGACGCGACTGCAACCTTGGCGGTCAAGTCAGGTACATATGGGCACAAGAACAACGTGGTACGGGATGCAAGTGATACGCGTCATTGACGTTTCACGAGCATTTTACGCGCGTAATGTGGAGCGCGACACTCACCGTCCAACGTTTCAAAGTGGACTGACTTCAAGGCAAGGCGGCTCGACGCGCGCGGCCGCTCCGACTCCCACACTCCCCACTCCTCACCTCCCCACTCTTGCTCTTTCTCTCTAAATGCGAATCCGCCAAGTGCGCGACTACTCTCTAATCGAGATTCCGAGCATTTTACGCGCGTAATGTGGAGCGCGACACTCACCGTCCAACGTTTCAAAGTGGACTGACTTCAAGGCAAGGCGGCTCGACGCGCGCGGCCGCTCCGACTCCCACACTCCCCACTCCTCACCTCCCCACTAGCCATTCTCCCCACTCTCGCTCTTTCTCTCTAAATGCGAATCCGCCAAGTGCGCGACTACTCTCTAATCGAGATTCGGTCAATGACTGATTCTGCGACTGCGCGCGATAGAGACGTGCGTTATGCACGTGTTCCGATCGCTACGCGCACATGCGAATGACGGCACGTGACGCACGAAAATGGAGCAACCCCATCGTGCCGGCGGGATGATCGCTGAAAAATGGCACTCGAAACATCTTGCATGAATATTCGGCAAATTTTATGCAACACATTCATGAATATAAACCAATTTCATTAGATAGAAAATGTTAATCATGAATCGTAACGACAAATAATTAGAGTATTTCGACTGCGCTTTTTTACGATTTTATCGTGTCTACAAAATTATATATAGTTTAAATTTTGAAAAAGTAAAGAAAGGAGAAATAAAATACAGTATTAACTTAATAGGAATATGTATATAAAATATTAAAGAGATAAATCCCTTCCATTATCCTACTCTATTATATTGCAACTCAATCTTCTGAATATATATCTCTTATCTTTGACAAGCTTAACAAATATTGAATAACATTTTATTGAATGACACTGCGAAAAATTGCTTAATTTTCTATAATTATGTTATTATTTATATAATTTATGTTTTTTTCCTAAAATTTATTTCGTGAATAGTAATAATAATAATCATTAAATATGAGCTTGCTTTTAAACAAAACAAATCATTTTCGCATTGCGTCAGAAGTGACGGCAAAATTGCAAATAATACGCACGTGTCTCTATTCGCATCACATTTGATTACGATTTATAAAGCGAAATTGCGCAGCAATTATATAATAGCCTTCATTTGTTCATTTTGATAAAGCGTTATAAATTTCGCGTTCGTGTTTAGTACAAAATAGAACATGATTGTTTATTTACTATTACTGTATTACTATTATCCTATTGGAGAGTATCTTTATTAAATAACAAGGAGATCGATTGTTATATATATATATAACAATTGATCTCCTTGTTATTTATTCTCCTTGTTATATATATAACAATTGATCTTCTTGTTATTTAATAAAGATGCTCTTCAATAGGATTGCCTTGATACATAGGAGATATTTTTTGCAAAATAAAATAAGATTAAGATATGGGAACAAAGGCAAATATTTTCGATATTTTCGATAGGGTAGCTTGATGTTATCCATTACGCTATTTCTATCTATATCCTCTCATGAATATTTGCGGAGAAAACACATTAAATCTTTATGGTAATCATTTCAAGACACTCGTATAAAGCATAGTAATAAATCTGAAAAACTAGTGAATATATTAATAATCCACAAACTAAGGTTATAAATATAGCATCTTAATTATATAATTTATATAAAATATTTTTTTTAGCTGATTAAGAATTGTAAATTTTTTTTGAGCAAATATATATATATATATATATATATATATATGTGTACAATGCATTTAATTCAAATATAATTATTTTACCTAGAGATAAATTAAAAAACACATAACGATACAAATAAAAGATATCTAATTCATTAAAGAATGTGTCTAAATATTAAATAATTAGTGATATAAGCGAGTGAGCACGTAATATATTGTATTGATATCTTGATATCTTCTTATCTTTTAAGTAACGAGATCAAGAAGTGTTTCAAAACAAGTAGCATTTGTCTGGATTTACACGTTGATTGCGATCGTTCTAATTACCTAACATAATACACATTTCTACTAAACATCCAAAACACAAGGAGATAACAGGAATACATTTTTATTTCGGTAATAAAGTCTTCGGAAATTACGAAGTGGTCTTTTCCCGTATCATGAATAAAGAAAGATTATCGAAATTGAAACAATACTGTCAGTAAAAAATACAAAAATTGGTTAATGTTCCCTCGATTTACATGTATGATAGAAAAGTTTTAGAAAATTTCACAAATTATGTTCCATAATTGATTAAATAATTATGTAACGAATATATAAAAAAAAAAGAGAGAGAGAAAAGAAAATAACGCAAGATAGAATTGAAATTTCTAATGAAGCTAATGTATTAATTTCGAAGCACCTGTCTTACGCAAGATACAAGCCGCGTCTCTGACACATAGAACTAGAATAGCGTGAAATAGTATCACGTTTACGATCAGTTGATAGCGGTGAGGCCACAGTTCCACCAGTCAGAACACCGATAATATCGCTCTGCACACCGGTTTCACATCAAGAGAGAAGCCAAACAAAAGTTCTTATCGCGCTGTTTCAACTCCACTAGCAGTACCACCCGCGGTGCATTCCGCATACGTTCATGTCACGGAGGCGTTCACGCGTGAATGTAACGTCACGTAAAGTAACATATGCATATTTAACACCTGCTTACCTGCTCGCACGCGTAGTGAGGCGTAAGCGAGTCAGCAAGAAACCTCTAAATCGAATAATCGCGCTTACACATTTAAATCGGGGATCATTAATTTCATAACCGATATATTTACAATTTTTCGCTTCTGACATCACAATTTGCGATATAGCTCCAATGATGTTAACATAATATAGTAGAAGTCTTATAAATATCTCAACCATTCACTTGGGATAGTAGGATATAATAATTAAGGATGCGATATAGAAAATAAGAATGTTGAAGAGAAAAAAAGAATTTTAGTTTACGAATCTATGATATTTACACAAGATCGGCGTATAACGTGACATCGCGCGTATTGTATTTTACCACAAGGCGATTACATAATTACACGAATGTACATTGTAGCATACAGCACGAAGTCGTAATACTTCGTGTGTGTTCGCCTATTATTCCCTAAAACGCTTCCTGATCGTCGGCGACTGTTATTGCTAGCTAACGGTATAATAGCGGCGCAAGAGATCTCTCTCGAATTGTATACATATAGCACAAAAGAGAGAGAGAAAGAACTATCATCCGATCGGAATTTCCAATTAATCAGTTTCTGTACAGGAAACTGTTCCTTCGGACTATTAAAAATTATCTTTCTTAGAATCGATTCGCCCCATGCAATGAAACAGACGATTTTTTTTCTTTCTTTGTCAAATTAAGATCGTGTTCTTCAGTTGCATTTTATGCTCGAAATTGATTTTTCGCGATATACTTTGAATCATTTCGGATATTATCGGCATAACCGTAAAGAAAGATAATAAGAAAATCGATAAGAAATGATATCAATATGCGCGCGATCAGAGTAGTTTTATAATAATTTCCTAAAAGTCGGTTTTCAGGTTTGTCTTATATAATTTCGCGAGCATGTGTAATCTCTGTACGATTTTTTTTTTTTTTTTATCTTTATTACTTGCCTTTGATTATCTAAATATGAGATTTATCCGAGCAAAAAATATTATTTCTTATAGAAAAAATACCAATGTTATTTTTTTAAACGTAATAATGTAAATAATGTAAAACGCAAATTATAAATCGTTTTATAAATCTACGTTTCTAAGTTAAATTTTTTTATATACATTTTATATAAATATAGATAATATAATTAAAGAATTAAAGGGGGAGGAACGGCAATATTCATATCAGACAAAAGTGGACAATCCAATTTTTAATTGCGATTCAAGATAAAAAATTAATGGAAATTATGTTTTTAGTATTTTAGTTATTATAGCTGCAATGTAATTTATAATTTTTAATATAGCACCAAGTTTGAATTGTCCATTCTAGTTTCATATTTACATTGATTCGCTTTTTCCCTTGAAAGCTTAAAGCTGAAAACTCAAATAAAACCATTGTATAATTAAATTTTTATAGTGAAATATTCAAATCAATTTTTCTCGTTGTCTAGGAAACGTTAAGTATTTTTCTCTAAGATACTTTTCGTATTTTCCATAGCAGTATTATTAGCTCACTCTTTATATACTACAAAAAAAAAAATAATGTGTGTTCAAAATATTAGATTTTATGAATAAAGCATGATTTATTCCATTTGTTCTCTTAATCGTTTTCTTGTCTAAATGCACAACGTCATGTAATAGAGTTAAAAAAAACAGCTCGTAAAATAAAAATTATTTATTATCAGCAGAAACGACGTTGAAAAAGAGATCCAATAGATACACTTGTTATGCATTAATGATAGCCGAAGCAATTGTATAATTGAATAACATATATCCCAAAATATGGAACGAAACAAATCACTTTAGAAAGAAAAAAAAAGTCACATAGTTTCCACAATCGACAAAGACGTTTAAGTACATCTAACACTGCGTGTTTGTATCTGTATATAATCTATACAAATCTGTAATTGGCGAAACTCTTACCATACGCATCCGTTAATCGCCGTCAATTGATTTATCATACATACCTAAATTGCGTTAGCATGTGTGTGTGTGTGTCAATAACAAAACTATCATATAATACAAAGAAACAAAGTTATCTGCACCTTTTGCGTCTCCTCCTCCATCATCTGGCGCACATATTATATATATTTACCCGTATTTACAATATATCTATCATTACATAATAATAAAACCGTTTCTCAATTGTGTAACATCAACGTGTTCTATTTTTATTAATTCTAGCTTGGTAATGTAATTTGTCCTTTATATATTCTTTATATTGTGCACCATAAAGCTTTCCAATTAGATTGCTCTCCATCTCCGCAAATATTGGCGGATTATGTGCTCTAGTACAAGCGACAGCGGCAGTAGTGCAACCGCGAACGGAATAAAACAAGTCCATAAATTAAATAACATAACTGGTAAATAATCGTGTTATTTACACAATTCGTAGTCAATATTATTTTGCACAACATAATTACACTATTGTAATCTCGAATGTAATCATTAATATTTTGTGTTAATTTTCTCAAATATGTCGTTTAACGCAGAGGCGTGATAGTCCCTAAATATATTTTTTACATAAATTTTAACAGATATATAACACGATTAGACTATTTCATTAATAGCTATTGAGAAGTAAGAATCTAAACTAACAAGATGACTTTCGTTGTAATCGTAATATGAATACAAAAAATCCATTTTTATAAAGTTATATAAATAATAAATCCTGGATAGATTGTATATTTATGTACAAAAGTATCATATATCTTTCTCTCTCTCTCTCTCTCTCTGTCTCTCTCTTTCTTCATTGTATGGAAATTTGCATTCTTTTTCAGTTTCATGTAAGTATTTATGGAAAGTTTTCTGTATGTATCATTAATCCATGAATATTGCACTTCAAGCAATCTAATATTGCCACGCGAAATAAAATCTAAATATTAAACATAATATCTAAAGATGTATGTTACATAAAAATTTAAATGTCTTTCATTAAATTTTATCGTTCAAGAAATTACACTTATTTATGCGTTAAGTTTGTAGACATTATTAATGATTAAAATTTTTCGAAATAAATCTATGCAACTGGTCAGGAATATAGAATATGAGATAATAGAAAACATTTTTAAAAATCGATAAAATTATGTCGAAAAACACTAGAGAAAAACGTGAATTCTAACATCGACTGCCATCCGTGTAACTTATAAAAATGCGTATAATGCGAGCCACGTATTTACACAGCCACATCGTAATCGGTTCGGTAGTTAAAATATTTCCATTACATACATATCTGTATTTGAATACAGTTTAATCCTGAAGCGGAAATTGCATGGCACAATAATTGAGATTATTTTATCGATTGCAGATCATAAAGCTTTCGCGTTATAAACGTTATTCTCTCGGCCATTCTCGCGTAAACAAACTCGCATTAACCTTTTATCACAATATACGTACACGTATTATTATGCATTGGCATCTGCCATGATACTAAAATTCCTTCAACAGTCTCTATCTTACACCAAAATCACATCAAAAAGATAATTAATCATACCTTTAGACTGTTCTTTGGTCACCTCAAAACTAACTTTGGTTAATCCCCCAACATTCGCTCAATTTTATCACAAAAACTACGCACAATTATCGTCTCTTTTTTTATCTTTTACTCAAAATAGTAAATAGGCAAGGATCGTCTATCTTCTAGCGAGAAGAAACAACGGAAAAAAGGAGAAGGCTATTCTGTGATCGTAGTCGTAGGAACCATCCTGTTGTTTTCTCATGAAAACGCGGGGGGGAGGGTAGAAGGGGGCAAAAGCCCTAATTTCGTCGATAATACCATAATGCGTGCAAGAATATGTCTATAAATTTACAAAATTCTGCAAAGATCTTACATGAGTTCCGTCTCTAATAGTCATCTGCGTGGCTCATATAACGTGAAAGTACTGTCCACGAAACCAGCCGCCATAGTCACGCGATACTGATGAAAGCTCAGACAACTTACAGGACTGAGGCGTGTACCCATGAATCCTTCATGGAATTTTATCGTGTTAAGATGTTGACCCGATATATTGTAGACACTAATGCAGTGATTTGTGGTGCCACTAAACAAAATCATGTACTTTTATTCATACAAGGAGAGAGAGATTTTATATATATATATATATATATATAATTATCATGAGAAAGTAAACTATCATAAAAAGCACAGAATGATTATTGTAACATTCTATAAATTTAATAATAATAATAAGTTTGTTTTTGCTTACCAAGCGAAAACGTCAGCTATTTCATGCACTGTTAATGCCGCAATGCCTGGCGTTATCTGAATCGTGCTCACGGAAGAATTTTTTCTAAGATCAAAGATCTTTATGTCGCCCGAAGACGAGCCGGTAAACAATTGCGGCGCGGATCCCTCGGATTGCCTTAAGAATGAGCCCAACACCCAACCCGTGTGTTCTCTCCAAATCATAACTCTTGCTTCCGCGGGAGGTAATCTCCGATCTAAAAGTCGCACCGATCCATCACCACAGCCTAGCGCCATTATTGCACCTATAAAAAATATTTAAAAATTAACATGACTTATTTTACATACAATAGAGAGAAATAGTGTATGAATATGTGTGATATATAAATGAAATATAAAATATAATAATGTATAAGAAGAGATAAAATGTGACTCCTTTAAACAACCTGTGCCGTCAACATCCATGCAGGTGACACAACAATCAGCGCCCGTTGGAATATCTTGCTTCTTCAATTCGGTCTCCGCGTCCCAAAGTCTCACGATGCGAACATCGCCCGTCACTGCTAGAGTGAGAGATTTTTGCTCCCACTTCGTGACCAATTGTGCCGTCGCTGCAAACATACATTATTAAGCATTATATATAAATTAAGGGCAAGATAGTGAGCACTAAGAATTTTCCAATACGCACCATTGGAAGTCTTAGTCGCGGGCTGCACGTCCGCCAGAGCTTGCCAAGCTGTGAGTAGGATCGGATCGCGACTTATCGTGCCGCTATAATTCTTCCAAATTCGCACGGAACCGTCATCGGAGCCCGCCATCAACAAACTTAAATCGTGAGAGTTGATGAATTCGAGTGCCGTGATGCGCGATTTCGTTTTGCTTCCTGCGCAGAAGGTCATCTTTGTACCGTTCTGATAATCCCATACCCTGAAAGAAATTTTTACATGTCATTATGCATGCTTTATTATCGTAGTATTTCTCAAATATCGAGCACTTTTTACGGCATGAACAAAGATCAAATACCCAAAGCAATCTTTTAACGCCACAGCCAAATGCGGCTCGAATGGATGGAAAACCAGGACCTGAGGTGACTGAGGACATCTCGCATGATACACCTGCGATTCCATCTTGCTCTGCGGCGCGCGTGATTGTTCCTCTTTCGCGTCCTGCCTCTGCTTTGCGTTACGTATAAATCTGCGACAATCAAGCATAATTGCGACAATCAAGCATTTCGATGAATAAAGTGTAATATTTTTAAGAAACTCTTCTTAGAACTTGATAATTAATATTAATAGAATTTTAAACATTTCTTACCGCCATTCCCGCTCAAGGTACGGTCTGCTCTCCACATCGTCCATTTCATCTTCTAAACCAACGGGCTGAGCGAACTGAGCACAACTCCATTCGACGAACTGGGAAGTGGTCAATGGGGTCTTGGCTCCAGGTATCTCATCCGTCTCTTCAGATATCTAATAAAAATATATAGAAGCTATATATTGCAAAATAATAATGTATTGTGGAAAATGTTTCGTAACATTATTCTGCGATTATATTATCATAGTGATTTATAGTTGCAATTACTAATACTAAAAAATATAAGAATCTATTAAAAAAAAAAAAAAAAAAATACTAATTGCAACTACATGTATGCACACAAATGCAAATGATGTTATTTGTAGCATTATTTCATATTCTCTTATATAACTTTTCTTCACATTTACTATTCTAAGGATATAACCTCTATTGCACTTGTATGTGAAAAATATTATACTTACAACAATACTATATTTACAACAATTTTAACAGACAAATGTAAAAAAAAGAAAAAATTCTTACTGTGTTAGGAACGGGTTTTCTCGTACGACTACTGTGTGGTAGAACTCTCGAAGAACGTAGCAAATCTGGTCCAGAGTTGACAGCTGGTGGTGACTCCCCTTTGCTATTGTTAACAAAAAGAAAATCGTAAAAAGAAAATCGTAAAAAGAAAATCGTTAGAGACAAAATAAATATTACGTCTTATTTAAAGTAATTCTTGACTGACCTTAAATAACCAGTTCGATTTGATGGAGATGGCGGAAGAGATAACGACGAGGAGATTTTTGTTTCGACTACCTCTTTAGGAGCGGAAGATGCTTTCACCTGAAATTTGTAATATTTTATGTGACAAAAAGTCTCAAAATATAACTATACGACCGAGTTTTGCATAACATATTAAACATTTATACCTTATTACGAATATGATTGGTAATTTTTTGTGACATAGCGCCGACTGCCGGATGAGGATCATTGTCGAGATTGCACAATCCATGCCATAATTTCATATATACACTACCGTAGGAGAGACTCGGTAAGTTTCCAAGAGAACTGTGACCTGCAATAAATAATTTCGTAAAATTTACAAAATGTTGCTGTTGTCATAAAATTTTATTTTAATTCGGAAAGAAAAAAAAAATTTCGCTATTATACAAAGCTCGTGCGATAAGCATTATATTTTATCAAAATTGTATAGAGGTGAAAATATGCACAAATTACAAAAATAAAAGATTAATTATATACAAATACATGCAATGAATTTCCAATTCATTATTACCAAGTGACTCGCAAGGTTTCCTCACGAACTCCCAATTATTACCTGGCACACGAAAGAATCAATGCAAGTAACTGTTCAATCCAATGTTCAGTCAGTAAGTATCGGTTGACACTTTTGATTGACTCCTCTTATCATACCAATAATCTGATGACTTACCTAAACTGCTAATGGATGATGAAGACGATACTCTTTTGATGCGATCTTGCGCTCCAAAACCATCGGTCGTATCTACCGTATATGTATTATTGGGCGACAACATCTTTAATCTATCGCGCGAACTAATGCGCCTCATACCACTAAATGGAGACAGAGTTTCTACGACGAGATCCTTCCGACTATTCTCCTCGGCTATAGCTAACGTCACGAAAGAGTTTTCGAAATGCAGTACCATCCATTGAAGAGCCACTATTAATTCCTGCAATTTCGGTAATTTCCGATGAGAATCCGTTGGCATCCGATGCTTAATCGATTCTAAATCGCGATTTGTTAACTTACTTTTCTAACTAGCGGACACATATCATGAGAAACGGTATTAATAAGCATCATAGCGATAATTTGATCGATATTGTTCGCGTGCTCGCTCCTGGTCGTAACGCTGTTTATGAACGTGCCCAATGCGTATACGCTAGCCGCCCGGACCTGTATAAAACATCAAAAAATTTCTTCAAAAATCAATACATAAATTTAATAAAACCGTCATAAATATTTACTTTATACATATATCAGGTGATTGCATGATCTGCCAAACCACTTTTTGACTGTTCGGAGAGCAGGAGCGTGGTCCAAATAAACGGTTTGAATATTTTTTTGTGCAGTCCCAACACTCACGCCTTTCCGAAATTTATATAACATTACATGCCGCAAATGCACCTTTTCGTTCTCCATTTTTAATGATTTCTCTTATGCACAAATGGACTTATCTGAACAATGTCTGACGCTAAATTGACATAAGACAACGTCATCTATTCGGTGTAAGCAACAATTACCACACGAAAACAATAGAACTCCGCCATGCAGTAACTTAATGCCATCTATGAAAATCGGGCACGAACTTATGCAATCATCCAATATATATATAAAATTAGTGATCTCAGTAAAGTTTAATTCGACAATCTACGCTAGACTAGAATAGTAATGTAATTTAGAATTATGATTCATATGATTAGTAATAATTAAAATAGTTGCCTCTGGAACGGGATCCTTTAATAACGTAAATAGTTTTTCATGAGCGATGTCTCTGACGCCACACCATCTCGCCTTGTCGAAATTATGCCAAAGTCTAGCCAGACACAAGCAAAGCCACTGTCGTAGCAAAGAGTTTGTGTCTCCCAATTGTTCCAAGCATATCGAAACGAGATTACCTTGATTCGCAGCCACTTGACCTGGTCGGTAATCATTTACAATACTGGCTAGTACAAATGCGGCCAATGTTCTATGCTCGCTCTGAAATTATCATCAAATATATTTTCATTACGACAAAGTTTAGCCGCCTGTAGGCCTATTCTCTAACTTCGTAACGACGATGTCGTTATCGTTACGCGTCGTTGCGCAGCTGAAACGTATCGGAAAATAGTTGCGCAACGACGTGGAATGATAGCGAATTTGTTGTTAAAAGTTACAGTATAGGGCTGCTGGGCAGTCTGGACACAGTTGCCGAATAAAATTAGATATAGCATATAAACTACCGGAATAGAAGTATCCTGAAGAACAGACAAGAAATATTTATGACCGCCGTCGCGCACAAGATCTGCTTGGCAAGTCTGTAATTGAGAATCATTTATGAAATTAGAATACATTTATAAATCATCATGTAAAACACGTTATACATACGAGATTAAAATATTTAAGCATAGAGAAGACTCACATTATCCACTGCTAGAATCTTTGCCCATATAAAGACGAGCAAGGGACGAAGTTCCCTGGCGTTGCTTTGTAATAATTTTAACACATATGGAAAGATGCCGACACTAAGTGCTAGATTCACAGCCCATGGACCGAGATCAAGAAAACGTCCCAAGAGCTCTAATGCTCTCAGTCTATGAACTTGACTCAATAATACTTGGAGAACGATTGGAAGCTGTTCGGGCGGACTGCGATTTTTCGATCCTAAATTGAGCCATACTTGGAAAGCTGTAAGTTGATCTTCAAAGAATGATGAATGCACATATCGATCTTCGTTTTCCAAAACTATTGGCAATTGTGCCAAACACAGATCAAGCGCCATGTCCCAAGCTTGCCACATACGATGCTAGGAAAATAGAAATTTTGATCTTTTTTATTCCAAATTTAAGAATAAGCAAAATAGTTACTCAAAATTTAAACACATTTGCACATTATAATAAAGAATTTCTTTTATACAATAAATGGATTACTGATTAATTTACCTGATAAGTCGGTGGCAATTTTGGGGAAGAGACTGGCGTGCAATCGTAAGAACGAAGTATTCTTTCCGCCAATAAAAAATTTCTAAAGAGACTAGCAACTAATAGGTCTTGTCTGAATAATCTTTGGAACAGATCTATAAGACAATAAAACTCTTACAATTACTTCATCTGTCTCTTTAGTTTGTATTAACAAACATATATACATGTATATATATATATATATAACTTTTTACCTCTTGGCAGAGTATTCCATGCTATTGTGTCGGTAATAGCTGTAAATACCCAATTAAGCTCGCCTAACATTGTTCTCCTATCAGTCAATTGACCAGGAATTCTAAAATATATACAAACAGATATTTGTACAACTTGCTAAAAGATATAGCATTTAATAATGTGATATAGTCTTACTTGTCAATAAGATCAAGCGATATGTTGGGAACTAATTTAGATGTAGGTTGCATCGCAAACCTGTGCAAAAGAAGAAAAAAATATATATGTATATAACATATAGAATGTACATACACAAATATTCCTTTTTTTGCTTGTATGCCAAATACTTACCAGCGTATTGCAATTTTTATGGGAGTAGTAAGGCATGATGTAAATATATCTGCAGGTAGATTCGGGTTCATAGGCAAAATCTGATTAGCAGCGCACGCTGCTAATTGAATGCAATTTTTATAACACGGCGCTGCGGGGCACGTCATACCGGTTACGCGATTTTGCTGTTTTTCCATCTGTAAAGAACAATCGGTAAAATTACATAAACATTAATTGATTAGCATTTAAAATCTTCAAACAAAATTCACACATTTTTACCTCGTATTCCTTTTCATGTTGGTCGGCAAATTGCTGAAAAGATTCTACAATAATGCCTGCATTGGAACAATCGTATACATAAATACTAGGTGCACCCATCCAAGTCTGTAAGTCATACACCGACAATGGAATGTACTGTGTATATGTCTGTAAAAGTAGATCATCGTTGATATAGATATTATATAGATACAGTAAACATAATTCTTGTATTAACTCTATACTAACCCTATTAAATACCCATATTTCACCATTAGTGGTAGGTTTGGGCACACCGTGGCCATTGTAATGAAACAAAACTCTCTCTTCTTTAGCATTTCGCCTTAAGGACGTACATAATTTTTTAACTTCTTCAACAGTTGGATCTAAACTTTGTTTGTAGCGAGCTCTTGGTTGCCATCGTTCGTATTGCTTTTGCAAATTTGAACCTATAGTCTCAAGAGCTTTTTGAGGACTCACCGATAAAGGATCTGGAAAGATATTTGTTTTAAAAATTCTATATTCGTATTTGACATCGTTAGGTGTAAATTTGTTGTAAATTTATCTTCAAAGCAAAAAAAGGAAATATTCTATGCTGAAAGACTGTCTTAAACTATGTAATTCTATAGATTAAAAATATTATGTTTATATACATAATGATTATACTTTATACACATTGCCAAAGGCATTTCTAATTTTAATTTTGGAGTTTATTATATAATATTCGGCATAAAAAAATAATAGTATATATGTAAAGTGCATTTTTCAATATTCTAGTACAAGTTAAAATATTAAATACAAAATTGTCTGTCATTGTGCTAACATAACAGCATTCTTTCAACTCTTTTTGCCAAATTACTTTACATTCTACTCCTTACTATTTCGAAAAAGTTCTTTAATGACAAAATATTAAAATTGAATCGCAAAACTATTTCGGTCCCCCAAATTCGAAAAAATCGTCCGAAGATTGAACAATCAGTTGGAAAACTTTCGTGAAAATATTGCTGCTCCATACATTGAAAACAATCGAGTCATGGGTCATGGCAGTCACTCCGGCGTAGTACACATGTCTAATCTAACCTCAAAATCGGAATTACATAACTGCGAGTAGTGAAAGAGAGAAAAGATCAGCTAAACAAACGCGCGGGATTAGTTTAGTTTAGTCACCTATCCAGCATTCGAGACGAGCGCAGGGCTGTGTCTTGACGATGTCCGGAGGGTCTACGCCGACGTTCAGGCATAACACCAAAGCGACGCTCACGGTTTTCATCTAAAAAAAAAAAAAAACACGTGCGCGATCATATGGATTCGTTCGCGCGAATCGTCGAGAAGCAACGCTCTCGCCTCTCCTAGATCATCGCGCTAGATAGCGTTTATCGTGATCTCATCTGGCCTCGTCGCAACAAATTGTAATCGCAATGTCTATGTATACGTACCCGCTCCTTCATCCGCCAAGTCTGACTGATACAATTCACGCTCTCGATCGTGGTATTGTGACGAGGCTTACAGAATGCCAATTGCATTTGCCAGTCCTCCTCATCGCCGGCTCGTCTGATCGCGTTGTTCAGCGTCGTCGATGTCGACGATGTCGACGACGACGACGACGACAAGACTTCGTGACAGGATTTCATCCTAGCGTAGCTCACAGACATCGCAGCGCGTTGCGTTGCGTTGCGTTATCGCATTCGTCA
Source organism: Formica exsecta (assembly GCF_003651465.1). Classification (NCBI taxonomy): domain Eukaryota; kingdom Metazoa; phylum Arthropoda; class Insecta; order Hymenoptera; family Formicidae; genus Formica; species Formica exsecta. Next base: position 240,207 of record NW_021849649.1, on the reverse strand, counting down.
CGTGCGAGGGACTCGATGTCTCTCTTTTCTCTCTAACGTACCGATAATGTCGCACAAGCCTCAGGTTGCATTCGTATCCGCGTCAACAAACGTCACTCACTATGCGAACGCGATGCAAAAACATCCCGACGGGGCGCGACTCGCCGAATTTACCGCACAAATCGCCATGTTTGAAGGTCGGCAAGTGACGGGCAAACTCCGAACTGATTTTGGAGTTTTGGAGACCCTTGCGGTGACGGTGCGAAGCTCTGGCTTCAGGGTTATCAACGCTCAACGCTGAGAAATAAATTCTCGGTCATAAACTATGCATCAACTGTGGAATCATTATGGCGGAGTACGATAACCAATAGGAAGATTTCCTCTCGCGCGAACGTACCGATTGCAGTGTTGTTGTTCGGGCCGGGTTTTCTCGCGCATGCGTGGTAGATGGCAGCCAAAGCAGCGGTGTATATAA
>NW_021849649.1:176363-233919 GCF_003651465.1 Formica exsecta | reverse complement strand
GCATAGAGAAGACTCACATTATCCACTGCTAGAATCTTTGCCCATATAAAGACGAGCAAGGGACGAAGTTCCCTGGCGTTGCTTTGTAATAATTTTAACACATATGGAAAGATGCCGACACTAAGTGCTAGATTCACAGCCCATGGACCGAGATCAAGAAAACGTCCCAAGAGCTCTAATGCTCTCAGTCTATGAACTTGACTCAATAATACTTGGAGAACGATTGGAAGCTGTTCGGGCGGACTGCGATTTTTCGATCCTAAATTGAGCCATACTTGGAAAGCTGTAAGTTGATCTTCAAAGAATGATGAATGCACATATCGATCTTCGTTTTCCAAAACTATTGGCAATTGTGCCAAACACAGATCAAGCGCCATGTCCCAAGCTTGCCACATACGATGCTAGGAAAATAGAAATTTTGATCTTTTTTATTCCAAATTTAAGAATAAGCAAAATAGTTACTCAAAATTTAAACACATTTGCACATTATAATAAAGAATTTCTTTTATACAATAAATGGATTACTGATTAATTTACCTGATAAGTCGGTGGCAATTTTGGGGAAGAGACTGGCGTGCAATCGTAAGAACGAAGTATTCTTTCCGCCAATAAAAAATTTCTAAAGAGACTAGCAACTAATAGGTCTTGTCTGAATAATCTTTGGAACAGATCTATAAGACAATAAAACTCTTACAATTACTTCATCTGTCTCTTTAGTTTGTATTAACAAACATATATACATGTATATATATATATATATAACTTTTTACCTCTTGGCAGAGTATTCCATGCTATTGTGTCGGTAATAGCTGTAAATACCCAATTAAGCTCGCCTAACATTGTTCTCCTATCAGTCAATTGACCAGGAATTCTAAAATATATACAAACAGATATTTGTACAACTTGCTAAAAGATATAGCATTTAATAATGTGATATAGTCTTACTTGTCAATAAGATCAAGCGATATGTTGGGAACTAATTTAGATGTAGGTTGCATCGCAAACCTGTGCAAAAGAAGAAAAAAATATATATGTATATAACATATAGAATGTACATACACAAATATTCCTTTTTTTGCTTGTATGCCAAATACTTACCAGCGTATTGCAATTTTTATGGGAGTAGTAAGGCATGATGTAAATATATCTGCAGGTAGATTCGGGTTCATAGGCAAAATCTGATTAGCAGCGCACGCTGCTAATTGAATGCAATTTTTATAACACGGCGCTGCGGGGCACGTCATACCGGTTACGCGATTTTGCTGTTTTTCCATCTGTAAAGAACAATCGGTAAAATTACATAAACATTAATTGATTAGCATTTAAAATCTTCAAACAAAATTCACACATTTTTACCTCGTATTCCTTTTCATGTTGGTCGGCAAATTGCTGAAAAGATTCTACAATAATGCCTGCATTGGAACAATCGTATACATAAATACTAGGTGCACCCATCCAAGTCTGTAAGTCATACACCGACAATGGAATGTACTGTGTATATGTCTGTAAAAGTAGATCATCGTTGATATAGATATTATATAGATACAGTAAACATAATTCTTGTATTAACTCTATACTAACCCTATTAAATACCCATATTTCACCATTAGTGGTAGGTTTGGGCACACCGTGGCCATTGTAATGAAACAAAACTCTCTCTTCTTTAGCATTTCGCCTTAAGGACGTACATAATTTTTTAACTTCTTCAACAGTTGGATCTAAACTTTGTTTGTAGCGAGCTCTTGGTTGCCATCGTTCGTATTGCTTTTGCAAATTTGAACCTATAGTCTCAAGAGCTTTTTGAGGACTCACCGATAAAGGATCTGGAAAGATATTTGTTTTAAAAATTCTATATTCGTATTTGACATCGTTAGGTGTAAATTTGTTGTAAATTTATCTTCAAAGCAAAAAAAGGAAATATTCTATGCTGAAAGACTGTCTTAAACTATGTAATTCTATAGATTAAAAATATTATGTTTATATACATAATGATTATACTTTATACACATTGCCAAAGGCATTTCTAATTTTAATTTTGGAGTTTATTATATAATATTCGGCATAAAAAAATAATAGTATATATGTAAAGTGCATTTTTCAATATTCTAGTACAAGTTAAAATATTAAATACAAAATTGTCTGTCATTGTGCTAACATAACAGCATTCTTTCAACTCTTTTTGCCAAATTACTTTACATTCTACTCCTTACTATTTCGAAAAAGTTCTTTAATGACAAAATATTAAAATTGAATCGCAAAACTATTTCGGTCCCCCAAATTCGAAAAAATCGTCCGAAGATTGAACAATCAGTTGGAAAACTTTCGTGAAAATATTGCTGCTCCATACATTGAAAACAATCGAGTCATGGGTCATGGCAGTCACTCCGGCGTAGTACACATGTCTAATCTAACCTCAAAATCGGAATTACATAACTGCGAGTAGTGAAAGAGAGAAAAGATCAGCTAAACAAACGCGCGGGATTAGTTTAGTTTAGTCACCTATCCAGCATTCGAGACGAGCGCAGGGCTGTGTCTTGACGATGTCCGGAGGGTCTACGCCGACGTTCAGGCATAACACCAAAGCGACGCTCACGGTTTTCATCTAAAAAAAAAAAAAAACACGTGCGCGATCATATGGATTCGTTCGCGCGAATCGTCGAGAAGCAACGCTCTCGCCTCTCCTAGATCATCGCGCTAGATAGCGTTTATCGTGATCTCATCTGGCCTCGTCGCAACAAATTGTAATCGCAATGTCTATGTATACGTACCCGCTCCTTCATCCGCCAAGTCTGACTGATACAATTCACGCTCTCGATCGTGGTATTGTGACGAGGCTTACAGAATGCCAATTGCATTTGCCAGTCCTCCTCATCGCCGGCTCGTCTGATCGCGTTGTTCAGCGTCGTCGATGTCGACGATGTCGACGACGACGACGACGACAAGACTTCGTGACAGGATTTCATCCTAGCGTAGCTCACAGACATCGCAGCGCGTTGCGTTGCGTTGCGTTATCGCATTCGTCACGTGCGAGGGACTCGATGTCTCTCTTTTCTCTCTAACGTACCGATAATGTCGCACAAGCCTCAGGTTGCATTCGTATCCGCGTCAACAAACGTCACTCACTATGCGAACGCGATGCAAAAACATCCCGACGGGGCGCGACTCGCCGAATTTACCGCACAAATCGCCATGTTTGAAGGTCGGCAAGTGACGGGCAAACTCCGAACTGATTTTGGAGTTTTGGAGACCCTTGCGGTGACGGTGCGAAGCTCTGGCTTCAGGGTTATCAACGCTCAACGCTGAGAAATAAATTCTCGGTCATAAACTATGCATCAACTGTGGAATCATTATGGCGGAGTACGATAACCAATAGGAAGATTTCCTCTCGCGCGAACGTACCGATTGCAGTGTTGTTGTTCGGGCCGGGTTTTCTCGCGCATGCGTGGTAGATGGCAGCCGAAGCAGCGGTGTATATAAGAGGAGTAGTGTTTGGGCGCGAAAGTCTTGGCGGGCCCGGCAATAAGGACAGGCTAGGTTAAGGTGAGTAGATAAGTATATTTATAAATAATGCATGCGCAAAGAAAAGGAGCAATTAAACGACCGAAAGTTAGAGACTTTCAAAATGCATGGCTGCATGAGGATAATTTTAAGATAATGTTTTTATATTTGATAAATTTTATTTATGTTCATTTTTATAAATAAATATTTTTATTTTTTGTATTTTTGTATGAATACTGGTGAGGTTTTTGGCAGTTTTCCTTACCCGTGCAACAAATGTTGGTATTCTATGAGATTCTGCCAAAAATAAAATATTTTATTTTCGTTTGCATAAAAATGTGTTTTTAATTAATTATTTTATTACCCTCTTTCCTTTTTCAGCTTAGAATTTTATATATATATATATATATATATTTATTTATTTAAATATTTAATATTTTTCTCATACATTTTTAACAATTATTAGATATTTTTGCACGGGTGATTAATGGTACTCTTTTTTATTCAACTAAGCACTGTACTGGTACCGCGTTTGCCACGCATGCGCGAAAAATCCCGGCCCGAACAACAACACTGACCGATTGACTACTGAGTAGGAATTTTTTCTAAAATTTCCACGTAGAATTATATATAGTATATAAAGATATCTTGATACATATCTACATCTTATATGTCTATGGTTAAGTTTGGAACATATTCGAAACTATCTCTCTCGTACAAAAATAAATTTTTGTCTTGTGCGATATCAAGGTATTTCAGAAGTAGTAATTAATAATATCCATGGAATATATTTTTTAATTAAGCAATTGTAATATAAACTTTTTTAATAGATAATCGAGATAATTAATATACACAATCTATAATAAATAAACCAGCATTGCTTTTATATTTAAAATTACTTTTTCAAAAATTATTCCCGAAAATCTTTACACACAATCGATTACTTATATCGTGAGATTATCGAGATTAAATACATATACATAACTTTGATTATAAAGTCTTCCACCAGCTGCTATTCTTATTTTAATAAACATGTGTAGAATAAAAATATTGCGTACTTTGTATTTCACTCGCTTTCTTACTTTATCATGAGAAAAAGATATAATGGGACAGCAGTGAAAAAGAAAAAATTTAATGTACAGTAAAATAGCTGGTTTAGAAAAAGAGAGAAAAACCTGAAGAAATTTAAAAGTGAAAAATTTGACTATGTTCAATAATTTAATATACGAATATCCATTTTTATTCGCACATACAAAATGTACGCGAACTTTGTAAAGAACATAAAATTGTTTATTGAATATCAAGTTTTACAAATATTATCACACACTTGTTATGAATGTTTTCGTCTCAGGGTATATAATAGCTATGTATATATAATATATATAAATACTCGATCATCTTGTGTAAAGTGGCGATGTGTGTTTCTTTTATATTATGTACATCGATAAGCCGATCGCGTCCTTAATCGCGATTACCCCCCCATCGTCGATTTTATATAAATGCTAATACTAGATAATTTATTTACTTGCTAGTTTATAAATGCGGATGATCGATTCGTTGATGAGTAATGAGAGTAAGAAATGCATTAGCGCGATGTGACACAATCAAATGCAAACCAGCCTCTAATGTTTCGTATTTTTTTCATTTGTCTCCAGAAAATTCAGCGTGTATATAGAAAACAATAAATAATATTCATTTTATATAGATAAATATCTGTTAAGTATATATATGTATATATATACGTAACTATGCTAATTATACTTTTGTGGTAAATTATTTTCACAGGCCCTCCGCATAGGCCTTTGTCTTTCAATCAAAAAGTATCTGTCGCTTTTTTTAACAAAGCAGTAGATACAACTTTCATATATATATGCTTAATGTACAAGATGTTCTCTTTATCGGTATAGTTTACATATTCTTCTTGCAATTGTGAAAGCTTGTGCATAGCTTAAAATCAGCGTAAAAACAATAACATAGTATAAAACAAAGCTTATCTGAGAATGTATCGCACATTCACAAATAACATTATTTTTGTAATTAATTTACAACTTATGACAAATGAATATGTAGCGCTATTCTTGACGAACAGAGCCTTAATTGAATGCACGTGAAATCTGCAATATTCTCATCAAGCTAAGCCAACAATGAAAAAACTTATTTGCTATTTGTATAAATTGTATTGGATGACATTATCACCGACACAAGTAACACGTAATACTCTGAATTATGATACAAGATTGTTTCGGTTCTGTTTGAAAGATTTCAATCTGTAAATATCCGTGTTATAAATTTGGCAGCATTTATATAAGGAGAGTATCATTTGTTACTTTGCAGCGCTTCTGAAAAGATTGTGCTACATCGAAATTGATACTACGCAAATTATTCTTTTACACAAAATTCAAATATACATTTAAAAATGATAGAGCTGACATATTAATTAATTATGGCTCCAAAAGTGATCCTAGATGATTTAAACACCATTTATAATACTTTTGCAACTTTTTAACTTAATGTATATTCGTTTCCGATATTTAATTTTGTCTTCACGAGCAAAAGTATAAAATAAATTTTATTCATATTACTTACATTCTATTAACTCGCATACGCCTATTAAAACGCCCTTAATTATACAACTTTGTACAATATCTCGAATGTTATGAAAATACAAAGATGTTCCAAAACAGTCGAGTACGATTAAAAAAATTCTACAAGCATTATTAGTTCGTAATATAATGACGATTGTTATATTTATTAATTGGAGTTGAACATACTCCCTTGTCTTATTTATGTTTTGCTGGATTAAAAGTTTTTAGCATTGGAAGGAAATGTATGTACGTATGTACTTTGACGGATATGTGCATTAATGTGAATTGGCAGTAAGTAGTTTATATAAAATGTGTTTGGTGATATAAATATATGAATACATATATATCTCGACGATTTCCGATGCCAGTAAAGATTGAGCATTTGTGCGTTAAGTTTCTAAAAAAATTTTTTCCTAAGAGAATTATGTTCCTGATTGCGGTATCCAGATAAATAAAATATAAATTCATACAAAGTATATGTGTATCCCAATAAAAATATTTGCTTATACAACTTTTTATCGATAATACTTTAACTCGCAAGAGAGATACTTGGAGTGAATAAAACTTACTCCGTTTTTAAATGGACCATATTTTCGTCGATAAAGCAATCTTTATATATTCTACGTTTACAATAAAATAGATCAACTCTAGAAATAACGATAGATTGGTCCGAAAATATCATGTCACTAAATTCCGCGAATGAATTTTGTACATCTTTCGCGACCAATCTACAAGGAAAATCGATTGTTGACTTTGTTATACTAAACATTTTATCGTATAATACCCATATTCGATTATTTTCGCATTTAACTCTAAAATAATATTTTCCATTGAGATCGTAATACTAGGTGGTTGATTCAACAAAGGGTACACGCACGAAATCTTTCTTCTTTAAATGCGAGCTGCCAAGGATGTTGAGTACAGAGTAAAACCTAACACATAAATCGGATTTAAAAATCCGCACCTGAATGTAATATAAATACAAGTTACAGAAATTTTACAATCCTTAAAGCATAAAACCGAATATTATTTTTATGCTCGGTATCGAGTGAAAATTAGCAAATTCACATAAAATATCCCGATAAAAATAAAAATTTATCCATTGTTGTCGGAGACACATTATAAAATTATCTTTTTTTAAATAAATCTAAAATAGAAATGTGTATATTATAAATTTTGTTAAAAATTCTTTCAAATGTAAAAATGTACAATAAAGCTCATCACAAACCGATTTTAATAAATATAAAAATAGAATAAATATTATTCCACATTTTCCGTCTTTCATCTTAAATCGTACATTACTCGACCGAGCGATTCATGCATATCCCATTTTTTATTAAGCGTAAATATGGCAATTATTAGCATCGACGTAGAATGCAATTATACAAATATACGAATTACATGAATGCGGAATAGCAACGTACGCGAGCTTTTCGCTGGGACTGCAAAGCGTAGAGTATTCCTTTTTTATTTAGGCAAGATTGCTCTCTGATCAATGCATATGAAAGCACAATTAAAGGGTATCGTCTGATTAAACTGTAAACTACCCCAGATTTTCATGCAAATGTCGAAGAAAGACGTCGTAACGTTTCTTATTCACGGATGACTACATTATTGTACATCGACTTTCATACACATTGCAGAAAACACGTTGGACTCGATCATGTAATCGTACAATTTATGTTTCGGTCTCGGTATATGCGTCTTATAGCACATTCACACGCGATTATCATAAACATCTATAACACAAAATGTTCGTCGAGTTTTTCCGCGGCCGATCGCGGTATTATACTCGCATGCTCGCGTTATCAAAAATACAAAAGAACGCTGACACGCTATCGGAATTATATTGGCAAGTACACAACTTTGAGTTTCACACTCGAGATAAACAACGCTAGTACCAGAGAGAGGAAACATTAATTATTAGAATGGAATGATTTAATAAAGACCGAATGCTACATTCCGAATTATATCGTATTAAATCGAGCATTCGGGTCACGTGTTAATTGCGCCGTTCATCGGCGCTAATTAACCATATAACGCTCGTCTCGCATTTATAATGCTGATAATAATCGCGTAAATTGATTACGCGACAAACTCAAATGTGTTAATTAATTTACTACCTCCCAGGTACTAACATTGAGAATGTGGCGTTGCAGTCTATCCATCAGTTAGGATGGCACAAGGCTTAGGAACCTGCTTTAGCATTCGAATTCTGATGCTGTTATGGCATTTAGATCTTTCATGAGACCCTCTAGGTTGGCCATTTCCTGATTCAATTCTTCCGTAGAATAGGATGGCTGTAATCACAATTTAACTCGATCATAAAGTAATTGTACGAAATGTGTGTCTATAAATATAAAATATCAATATTGAAAATTGTACGAGAATCAAGGTGTATATTAATATAGCATAGTTCTGGCAGATCTTTACCTTTAAACGTTCAACTTCTTCCGAAGTATGCGTTGGATTTGACACGGAAGCTAAACGATTTTTCGCCAATTGCGACGACGAACTTTGCGGTTTTTTGTACGGGCTTCCGGACATTGTTGGCCTCACTGTCACTTGCGATACTGCGATTATAAAAAGAATTATATTAAGCGCACATTCGGTTACATTAATAATTAGTATATACGATACTAACCACCGTGCTTCTGTTGCGCTGGTGTCGAAGGGGCACTCTGTGGCGGAGGTGCCGGCACACTGAAGCTCTTGAGCGGATGGCCCTGCAGACGTTTGCTATTGTTGCTCTCCATTCCAACGGTATTGCTCATCGGTTGATTACTGTTACCGTAATGACCAGGGGCATATTGAGTGCTTCCGCTGTACGACTGTCCACTTGTGCCATATGGTAACTGAAAAAAAAAAGAGAAATTAGAGAACAATCCTGCTATACACTACGTTAAATAGCAGCTTATATTGCAAATATTCGAAATCTTACTTGACTCTGTAGCGGTTCGTACGAGCTAGGCATGTTACAGGAATCCGGGCTGGATTCCGGCGTCGGTTCCAATGTCACATGCGCGCGATTTAAGCTGTATTGCGCGTATATATATATAATAGCTATGTATATATAATATATATAAATACTCGATCATCTTGTGTAAAGTGGCGATGTGTGTTTCTTTTATATTATGTACATCGATAAGCCGATCGCGTCCTTAATCGCGATTACCCCCCCATCGTCGATTTTATATAAATGCTAATACTAGATAATTTATTTACTTGCTAGTTTATAAATGCGGATGATCGATTCGTTGATGAGTAATGAGAGTAAGAAATGCATTAGCGCGATGTGACACAATCAAATGCAAACCAGCCTCTAATGTTTCGTATTTTTTTCATTTGTCTCCAGAAAATTCAGCGTGTATATAGAAAACAATAAATAATATTCATTTTATATAGATAAATATCTGTTAAGTATATATATGTATATATATACGTAACTATGCTAATTATACTTTTGTGGTAAATTATTTTCACAGGCCCTCCGCATAGGCCTTTGTCTTTCAATCAAAAAGTATCTGTCGCTTTTTTTAACAAAGCAGTAGATACAACTTTCATATATATATGCTTAATGTACAAGATGTTCTCTTTATCGGTATAGTTTACATATTCTTCTTGCAATTGTGAAAGCTTGTGCATAGCTTAAAATCAGCGTAAAAACAATAACATAGTATAAAACAAAGCTTATCTGAGAATGTATCGCACATTCACAAATAACATTATTTTTGTAATTAATTTACAACTTATGACAAATGAATATGTAGCGCTATTCTTGACGAACAGAGCCTTAATTGAATGCACGTGAAATCTGCAATATTCTCATCAAGCTAAGCCAACAATGAAAAAACTTATTTGCTATTTGTATAAATTGTATTGGATGACATTATCACCGACACAAGTAACACGTAATACTCTGAATTATGATACAAGATTGTTTCGGTTCTGTTTGAAAGATTTCAATCTGTAAATATCCGTGTTATAAATTTGGCAGCATTTATATAAGGAGAGTATCATTTGTTACTTTGCAGCGCTTCTGAAAAGATTGTGCTACATCGAAATTGATACTACGCAAATTATTCTTTTACACAAAATTCAAATATACATTTAAAAATGATAGAGCTGACATATTAATTAATTATGGCTCCAAAAGTGATCCTAGATGATTTAAACACCATTTATAATACTTTTGCAACTTTTTAACTTAATGTATATTCGTTTCCGATATTTAATTTTGTCTTCACGAGCAAAAGTATAAAATAAATTTTATTCATATTACTTACATTCTATTAACTCGCATACGCCTATTAAAACGCCCTTAATTATACAACTTTGTACAATATCTCGAATGTTATGAAAATACAAAGATGTTCCAAAACAGTCGAGTACGATTAAAAAAATTCTACAAGCATTATTAGTTCGTAATATAATGACGATTGTTATATTTATTAATTGGAGTTGAACATACTCCCTTGTCTTATTTATGTTTTGCTGGATTAAAAGTTTTTAGCATTGGAAGGAAATGTATGTACGTATGTACTTTGACGGATATGTGCATTAATATGAATTGGCAGTAAGTAGTTTATATAAAATGTGTTTGGTGATATAAATATATGAATACATATATATCTCGACGATTTCCGATGCCAGTAAAGATTGAGCATTTGTGCGTTAAGTTTCTAAAAAAATTTTTTCCTAAGAGAATTATGTTCCTGATTGCGGTATCCAGATAAATAAAATATAAATTCATACAAAGTATATGTGTATCCCAATAAAAATATTTGCTTATACAACTTTTTATCGATAATACTTTAACTCGCAAGAGAGATACTTGGAGTGAATAAAACTTACTCCGTTTTTAAATGGACCATATTTTCGTCGATAAAGCAATCTTTATATATTCTACGTTTACAATAAAATAGATCAACTCTAGAAATAACGATAGATTGGTCCGAAAATATCATGTCACTAAATTCCGCGAATGAATTTTGTACATCTTTCGCGACCAATCTACAAGGAAAATCGATTGTTGACTTTGTTATACTAAACATTTTATCGTATAATACCCATATTCGATTATTTTCGCATTTAACTCTAAAATAATATTTTCCATTGAGATCGTAATACTAGGTGGTTGATTCAACAAAGGGTACACGCACGAAATCTTTCTTCTTTAAATGCGAGCTGCCAAGGATGTTGAGTACAGAGTAAAACCTAACACATAAATCGGATTTAAAAATCCGCACCTGAATGTAATATAAATACAAGTTACAGAAATTTTACAATCCTTAAAGCATAAAACCGAATATTATTTTTATGCTCGGTATCGAGTGAAAATTAGCAAATTCACATAAAATATCCCGATAAAAATAAAAATTTATCCATTGTTGTCGGAGACACATTATAAAATTATCTTTTTTTAAATAAATCTAAAATAGAAATGTGTATATTATAAATTTTGTTAAAAATTCTTTCAAATGTAAAAATGTACAATAAAGCTCATCACAAACCGATTTTAATAAATATAAAAATAGAATAAATATTATTCCACATTTTCCGTCTTTCATCTTAAATCGTACATTACTCGACCGAGCGATTCATGCATATCCCATTTTTTATTAAGCGTAAATATGGCAATTATTAGCATCGACGTAGAATGCAATTATACAAATATACGAATTACATGAATGCGGAATAGCAACGTACGCGAGCTTTTCGCTGGGACTGCAAAGCGTAGAGTATTCCTTTTTTATTTAGGCAAGATTGCTCTCTGATCAATGCATATGAAAGCACAATTAAAGGGTATCGTCTGATTAAACTGTAAACTACCCCAGATTTTCATGCAAATGTCGAAGAAAGACGTCGTAACGTTTCTTATTCACGGATGACTACATTATTGTACATCGACTTTCATACACATTGCAGAAAACACGTTGGACTCGATCATGTAATCGTACAATTTATGTTTCGGTCTCGGTATATGCGTCTTATAGCACATTCACACGCGATTATCATAAACATCTATAACACAAAATGTTCGTCGAGTTTTTCCGCGGCCGATCGCGGTATTATACTCGCATGCTCGCGTTATCAAAAATACAAAAGAACGCTGACACGCTATCGGAATTATATTGGCAAGTACACAACTTTGAGTTTCACACTCGAGATAAACAACGCTAGTACCAGAGAGAGGAAACATTAATTATTAGAATGGAATGATTTAATAAAGACCGAATGCTACATTCCGAATTATATCGTATTAAATCGAGCATTCGGGTCACGTGTTAATTGCGCCGTTCATCGGCGCTAATTAACCATATAACGCTCGTCTCGCATTTATAATGCTGATAATAATCGCGTAAATTGATTACGCGACAAACTCAAATGTGTTAATTAATTTACTACCTCCCAGGTACTAACATTGAGAATGTGGCGTTGCAGTCTATCCATCAGTTAGGATGGCACAAGGCTTAGGAACCTGCTTTAGCATTCGAATTCTGATGCTGTTATGGCATTTAGATCTTTCATGAGACCCTCTAGGTTGGCCATTTCCTGATTCAATTCTTCCGTAGAATAGGATGGCTGTAATCACAATTTAACTCGATCATAAAGTAATTGTACGAAATGTGTGTCTATAAATATAAAATATCAATATTGAAAATTGTACGAGAATCAAGGTGTATATTAATATAGCATAGTTCTGGCAGATCTTTACCTTTAAACGTTCAACTTCTTCCGAAGTATGCGTTGGATTTGACACGGAAGCTAAACGATTTTTCGCCAATTGCGACGACGAACTTTGCGGTTTTTTGTACGGGCTTCCGGACATTGTTGGCCTCACTGTCACTTGCGATACTGCGATTATAAAAAGAATTATATTAAGCGCACATTCGGTTACATTAATAATTAGTATATACGATACTAACCACCGTGCTTCTGTTGCGCTGGTGTCGAAGGGGCACTCTGTGGCGGAGGTGCCGGCACACTGAAGCTCTTGAGCGGATGGCCCTGCAGACGTTTGCTATTGTTGCTCTCCATTCCAACGGTATTGCTCATCGGTTGATTACTGTTACCGTAATGACCAGGGGCATATTGAGTGCTTCCGCTGTACGACTGTCCACTTGTGCCATATGGTAACTGAAAAAAAAAAGAGAAATTAGAGAACAATCCTGCTATACACTACGTTAAATAGCAGCTTATATTGCAAATATTCGAAATCTTACTTGACTCTGTAGCGGTTCGTACGAGCTAGGCATGTTACAGGAATCCGGGCTGGATTCCGGCGTCGGTTCCAATGTCACATGCGCGCGATTTAAGCTGTATTGCGCGACCGTTCGCGGATAATTTTGCCTCACCGAGGACGTGTCGTTGCACGAAGTATGAATGGTCGGCTGCGACATGCTAGTATTTACAATCGGGGTAGCCGTAGCTATAGCTGCAATAAGTCGAAAACTTTGATACCTACATTAAAATGATGATCGTATTGAATATTATGTGTTTGTGTATATTTGTCTTATTGTGGAAAATAATATTGTACTTTGAATAGCTCAACTGCTACTGACATAAAAACATATTGTTACATTATCACAAGTACTTGTGCACTATTACGAGTGACGATTTTACTACTACTTACGCTGATGCAAAGGTGCACTGTCAACAGGGAGTGTAATTAGTTTAGGTTTGTGACTTCCACGACTGTGCTGTCTGCTCAGGGTTGAGCACTTCTCGTCAGTGTTACCTAATAGGAAATGAGTAAAAAGCAACCAAATAACAAAACCAAGAAAACTGCAAATGAAATATACAGAATCTCTCTTTTTTTTTCTCTCTCTCTCTTTTAGTGTGCACTGTACTAACTGAAATATTAATTTACAAATAAAATTATTAAAACAATATTCTATAATGTGCGATATAGGAGTTATTCTTGCTTATGTAAATAAGATAACTGATAGTTTTGTGAAGTGATTCAAATGTTTCTGGTGATGTTTGATTCATGGTAGTGCAGCGCATAGTATTTCTCCATCAAAATTATATATACTTACCCATATAACTTGGCACATAAGTACGTTTATCCAACGAACTGGAATTCCCATGTACGTTATCCTGATTATATTCCAGATTGCCCGATCTAGGTAATGTATTACTGGTGACGCCGCTGGTAGATGGTTCACCATTTAACGATGATTTTTCTAGCGCCTTCAGCTCCATTTGATCGTGATGAATCCATAAATCTGGCGGCTTGATATTTGTTTTTTGATTCGAGTCTTTCATATATCTGTGCGTAACGATAATAAAAAAAATTAATTAATAACTTATAATAAATATAGAAAGTATTAATTATTAACACATAGTTTTTTAATCATAATGCATACCCTTTCTTTCGATCTGGTGAGTTTGGATTACGTTTGCAGCATACTACGACCACTACGGATATACCAGTGATAATGACAATCGAAAAACCTACTATGATATAAATCAACAGATTGGAAAGGCCTCGTCCATCTAGAAAAAAAAATGAAAATTGTTAGTTTCGTTTGAAATTCAAACGCATGATCTTTTATTTTATTAAAAATGTGCAGAGAAATTCTTTCACACTTGGGATGAATTATAAATTGGGTTGAATTATAAGTTCTAATAAAGTAAAGCATGCTTATAAAGGCATGCTAATTAGAATAAAAGAATCAAGTCCGGGATGATATCTTACCTCGATCATGCAATTCGTCATAGATATCCATGCCATTGCCTACCAAGTAAGAATAAAAAAAAAAAAAAACGTAATAATTAACACACTAATTCACGAATGTACAACAAAAGGCAACGTAAAGCATATAAAAATAATATGTATATGCAAATAATACTACACGTTTATATATATAGTTGGATTAATATATAGGTATTATTTGAAAGGTCTATATTACACTGTACAACAAAACAATCAAGTTTAACATTTTCAACATCAATGAATAAATGAGTAAAAATCGAAGTATTTACTTTGTGGTGTTTTAAATGAAACCATTGTGGAAAAAGGTCCGTAACCCTTGGAATTCCGAGCTTGAATCTTGAAATAATACATCGTATTAGGATGCAGACCCTTTACAATAGCATCCATCTTATCACCAATGACACCTTCGACCTGCCAATCGCGATCCCATTTCGTGTTGTCGGTAGAATAGATTATAAGATATCCTGCAAATTGATATGATTTAATATATCAATGTATTTTATTTTTTGGATCTTAGAAGGGGAGAATTACCAACCTGTAATCTGTCCATTGGTTTGTTTAGGAGATTGCCATCGCAATAGAACGGAAGTCGGGCGATCTTCCACAGCTTGAATGATTAAATCTCGGGGTGCCGTACTAGGTGCAGCCTCTTGCGTTTGATTTAAAACGACCATACTCCAAGGCGAGCTTCGTTTACCCTGCGGAAATTGTTCTGTAGTACATTTACTTTTCTCAACTGTTAGATGCTGTGCTAAACTATTTTTTACCTTGACCAGTTTAACTGTAAACTCATACTGTGTGTTGGGTTTTAAATCATGAATCATACAATTGAGATCTGTGGCATTGTAATATTTGTATCTTGGACTGCTACTGTGATGATAGGATGTATAACGTACCACGTAATACCGATTATCGGTGACATACTAAAAATAAATGTCTTTGCTATAGATATTTCTGCTTAACCTTTCGCACGTCATTTTATGAGGTTGTATAAAATAACAATAATAATGCGATTATATATATATATATAGTGTGTGTGTGTGTGAGTGTGTGTGAGTGTGTGTGTGTGTGTGTGTGTGTGAGTGTGTGTGAGTGTGTGTGTGTGTGTGTGTGTGTGAGTGTGTGTGAGTGTGTGTGTGTGTGTGTGTGTGTGAGTGTGTGTGAGTGTGTGTGTGTGTGTGTGTGTGTGAGTGTGTGTGAGTGTGTGTGTGTGTGTGTGTGTGTGAGTGTGTGTGAGTGTGTGTGTGTGTGTGTGTGTGTGAGTGTGTGTGAGTGTGTGTGTGTGTGTGTGTGTGTGAGTGTGTGTGAGTGTGTGTGTGTGTGTGTGTGTGTGAGTGTGTGTGAGTGTGTGTGTGTGTGTGTGTGTGTGAGTGTGTGTGAGTGTGTGTGTGTGTGTGTGTGTGTGTGTGTGTGTGTGTGTGTGTGTGTGTGTGTGTGTGTGTGTGTGTGTGTGTGTGTGTGTGTGTGTGTGTGTGTGTGTGTGTGTGTGTGTGTGTGTGTGTGTGTGTGTGTGTGTGTGTGTGTGTGTGTGTGTGTGTGTGTGTGTGTGTGTGTGTGTGTGTGTGTGTGTGTGTGTGTGTGTGTGTGTGTGTGTGTGTGTGTGTGTGTGTGTGTGTGTATGACGTAAACGTACTTGACTTTTCGATAAAGTCGTATCAGTCCAATATAGCACAACGGTAGTAGCCGAGAGCACGATAGCTTTAAGGCCAACAGGTGGTATTAAAGGCACTGCGGATTCGGATACAAAACGTTCGGGAGTTCTTACATTTGCATACGCTGGTTGACCGTCGCCAACATTATTCGTTGCTCTTAAAGATATTACGTATTCCGTTGTTGGTTCTAAAATTATAAAAGGAGAAAACGGTGAAGTTAGAAAATTAGAGATTTTTATCGGTTTATATAAAAAATGAAACAATTTATCGTAATGTTTTACCGATAGGTTTGATTGCGTAAGATCGTTGCTTTCCATCGAGAACTTGTATCTCGACATCAGGGTAACCTTTACCCCAACCTAATTTATATTTCCTCACTTTTATGCTTTGGTCTTTCGGAGGATGCCACGATACCAGTATAGAATCCGCCATAGCATTCGCTGTAATAACGTATGTACACAAACATTTTATAACAAATTTAACAATTAAAATGTCGTTTTATGCTTCACACACAGATCTATATACCTCTTAGATTACTAGGTGCATTGGGTACTTTCGTTTCGTCCAAATCGTTCTCGTATGTCTCTATCTTTGTCCATTCCGTCCAAGGCCCCGTTCCATTGACGTTGAAGGCACATATGCGAACTTGATACACAACGTGCTTCTCGAGTCCATTGAGCACGTACAAACGTTGATTTCCCTCAGTTGTCACCGTAATCGGGGGCCGTCGATCTCCGGATCGGGAATCGTGCGGATATCTGCGATAACGGATTTTGTAACCCGTAATAATCCCGTTCTGTCCTTCGAGCGGAGGTTCCCATCTTACGATAATACTCTAAAAAAACAGAAAAATATATATTTAAATAGAAGATAAGGGGCGAAATTTTTTAAATATATCCATTTACTCTTGTTTGATTTAAAAATTGTTTCGAATTATATAAATACCGTTGAACTAGCTGCTTCTAACGTAACGTTATGCGGTGGTTGCGTGGGTTGTGCGCTGTGAGTTCGAATTACGATATCCTTACTAAACGCGCCCGGGCCATTTTCGTTGACCGCTTGAACTCTAATACTGTATTCCGTATAAGGCACAAGATCTACCAATTCATACGTTGTACTAGTAGTTTCACGCGTTATTTCTTCACCGTCGCCCTAAAAATATGATAAGATTGAATCGCTATCGACGTTAATATACAACAGTAAAATCTCTACTACTCGCAATAAAATTATATACCTCCATAAATGTAATAATATATTTAGATATTCGACCATTAATAACTTGTGGTTCTTCCCATGATAAGGTAATACTCATGCTACTCGTTGCATGACCTTCTAAATTCAGCGGAGGTCCAGGAACATTGGCCTAAGAGATCACACAAGATGTTACAAACGAGTTCGTAAACATAATAATATTCAAAAAATACCGCAAAAAATACTGCTAACCTCTATTGACGTTGTAACTTGTAATACTTCGCTAGGGGCACTAATACCTCGAGCGGTTTGCGCAACTACATGGAATTGATACGTCATACTAGGCTGTAAACCACGTATCATAGCTTCCAGTTTTTGTTGCGTGTTGACAACTCTCTCTCTATACGGATTAATGAAGGTTAATCGTTTATTTTATACTTATCTATATATGTATATATACACTTTTTTTATTTCTCACCTCATGGCCCCTTCTTGTTTATAATGTATAAAATAATTGAGAGTGTCACTGTTGGTATTTTCTGGCTCTTGCCAGCGTAGCGTAATAAACCTTGGGGTAACGATGACTAGGCTCAGGTTCCTCGGCGGAGAAGGTATCCCACCTCCGTCAAACGCCTCCAGAGTATCCGTGTCATCTATAAAACGGGAGTCTGGGTCGTAAAGGGAGTTGGGATACTTAACCGAGCCCGGGAGAAGATCCGCGGGATCGTCGGAGGGACTTATGGAAAGCGGGGGATTCGGTGTGAGTGATGACAACGTGTGTCCTAGGAGAGTACTTGGATGTTGCCACGTCTTATTATACAACTGTCGGTGTAGTAACAACTTTTTCTTAGGAACTGTCTTGGGAGTCGTTATTCTGTGGGAATTTATTCTCTCTGCGCAATATTAGCACACAGAACAGTTAATCGGCAAGGAACACGCGAGAAGGGAAAAAATAAATAAAGATAAAATTAAAATTTCAAATAGAAATAAATGTAAAAATAGAGAAATACAATGAAACGAATGCACATAAAAAAAATCGATCTAAAGAAACAAAACTAACAAAATTTCGCGTAAAGAAATATTTGTTGACCGATTAATGAAACGATGTGTGTATGCCTTTTAGAGATTTCATGGTAAAACTCACTGGGCTGGTTAATTGTGAGACGCGCTGAGGCTTGAACACTACCAGCAGGATTCACTCCTATGCACTGGAAAATTCCCGCATCTATAGGTAGCAATCCATTGATTCTCAAATTATATCTGGAAACGGAAAAATTGAAAAGTTTTGTTATTATTATTTTTTTTTATTAAAACCCTGATTTCACAGATCTTTTAAAATAATATAAAAACATTTCCTATATATACATACCCATTGATAATTTGCCAATATGCGCTCAACGTAATGCGCTCACCATTCTTCAACCAGGTGATTTTCGGTTCCGGTTTCCCATAGATCTCACATTCGAATTCTAAATCTTGATTTTCACTCGCCACTTTATCCTCGGGCTTTTTTATAAACTTCGGCGGAACTGAAAATTGAATTAAGCGTGAAATTTCGCGTTTATATATATATCCGACAAGTTACATGTTAAAATATTATGCGTCCCGCAAGTTATGCACCTTGTATAATTAATTCAGCGACTGCATCCAAAGATTCAACCTCATTTTCTGCACGACATTGATATGAGCCATGGTCTAATTCTCTGACATTTGTGATCATGAGACTAGAAGCTGCGACTTTGCGATATCTTGAAAAAAATACATCTCTCGTAAATACGCGCACATTATATTCAGATTTATATATCGTTGATATTCAAACTTATGTAATATACCTAGAATCAAATGACGGTGTCAAATCGAGAGCGGCGCCGTCTTTAAGCCAAAGAATTGTCGGTTTCGGATAACCGTTGGCAGCGCATTCGAGAGTCACGTCAGATCCTTCGACAGCTATTTGTTGCAAAGGCTGTGCGATAAATACCGGAGCGCTAGATCCTTCGTCTGTACCACCGAATAAAAATTCATAATAAATCTAATGCTGTCTCGTCAAACGTGTTTAATTCTATTGTCTATTGCTTGATAACAAAGCTTACCAATGTCACTAGATAATAATCCTAATTGTGCTTTGTTGCTCAGTCTATATTGGCCGTAACCGCTAGCGTTACATCTGTACGATCCAACGTCGGAATACTGAACATTTTCAATTTCCAACGCGCCTGCAAAGATAAATTATATCGATAATGATTAATTTATTTACATTAACAAATATCTCAATTAAAAACAATAAATATGTCTATATGTTATACCTGACGGCAAAATTGTCATTCGGTTTTTATCGAGTACTAACGGATGTTCGTCCTTTAACCACTGTATCTTTAACAAACTGGAGGAAGCGGGTAGAGCACAATTTAAATATGCAATTTGTCCTGCATAAACCATAGTATTCCGTGCGCCAATGTATATTCGGTGTTCCAAAGGCGCTCCTCGCCACGCAGTCCAGCCTCGCGGGACCACCCTGTTCCACCACCACATCCTGCGGCTCGATAGTGAAGTCCAAACCTCCTGCGCTGACTGCAAACAGTGAAACAGAGAAAGGAGAAAAAATAATGACGAAAGAAACAATAGTCTCTCCAATAAAACGAATCGTAGGACGAGAATCTCTGCTATCCCTCTATAATGCCCGAATTCAATTTGTCAAGTAGAAGCGATCGCACGCTTCCGGATAAGAATCGTGACGATAGGGGCTTCCTAGTCTGTTTACGAAGGGGATGTTTAACGATCACACCCGATACACCGGTTAGAAGCAGCGCGTTATTGCAATATCAAATTTCGGCCCCATAGTGCCTTTCGTGACCCATTCGTGCACAACGCGCGTTAGTTGGGGGGTGTAGATGTTAAAAGGGGCGGAGGAGAAAGAGCCGGACTCATCGAGTGAATAGAAGAGAAAATCGGCTGCGGAGGAAGAGAAAGAGGCGATCCGAACAAAGGGTCGTCCACCCCTTACATAGGGGCGCCCCAGCTTGCTTGCCTGCTTGGCGAGACGCCCAAATGCCTGAATTTTCTCTTTTTGTTTCTGTTCTCTCTTCTCCGTGTGTCCCTTAGCGCGATCGCACTATCGTGATACGAGACGATTTAATGTCGCGTACGCGATTCGACCGCGATGGAAAAAGAGAGACAAAGAGAAATGAGGAGAAAGAAAAAAAAAAAATGTTCGTTTGCGGGACATTTTTATGGACGACGAGGCGAGAGATCGTTCAGAGACGATTTCTTGCTGTCTGGGAGGCTGCGACAATAGTATTTTCGATACTTTTCGGCAATACAATACTGGCTTTTAAAAGAAGATATCTGAATAATAATGATTGTGCAAATGTAGTGTATATCATCGTGATATTTTATTATTGTACGTATCGATTTTTCATATTGGTCAGAAAATCCATATATGATAGTTTGATAAGTTTGAGACAAGACATACTCTCTGTATATATATAATAAATATTTACAATTACTTATTATTACTAAATTATTTTCTAAATATAATACATGATTATATATGAGAATTGATTTCCTTTTTATTTTTTCTTAATAGATTATAATATAATACAGCCAAGACTTTTGTGTAACAAACATTAAGAGATTTAAATTTTAATAAAATTGAAAAACAAATCTGAAATGTCTCCTACTCGGAAATATTTACATAAAAAGAGCAGAATGCAATTTTATTTTTTATTACAATCTAAAAAGGAGCTCTAGAGAAAAGAGAGAACACAAAGATTTTATTTATTATATACCGTGCTTCTCTAAATCGCCTCAAACGCTGCGTAACAAACTGGAATTCTATCGGCAACCATCTATCATGTGGATTTTTCTATACGCGTAATACATGTACGACATTATTCCGACATTCTGCATTAATCGCGGAACGCTGAAAGGCACTCGTAATCTTTGGTCTTTACAAAAACATTCAAGTATTAGGTCTCGGCTTCTTCGAAAGAAAACTTCTCTAAGCGTTGCTTTTTCTTTCTTTCTCAGCAACATCTTGCGTTAAGATTCGACGCTTTCCCGCGCATATATTTTAATATTTAGATGATGTATAAAATCGTATTGCGTCCGGAGAATGCTCCACGCTCTGAGAATATTTCTATGAGCGGTGCCGACGTCATCGAGAAACGGAATGCAGATGCATCATCATTTTTATCTGTAATTCAGTAGACTCAAGGTCGAGGTTAAGCGTTTGAAATGGCGTTAGAGTTTCTTCTCGTTGCAATCTCGGGGAATAGCGTGAGAAATTCCATTTTATCCGCGTTATCCGCGAAATTTCTGATTAGATGGTCTCGATTCTGCAAATATATCGATTAAACAGAGCCGTTGTACTACTTCTTTATCGGGCACTAATGGGCACTTTGGTCGATCAATCGAATATTGAAACCGTTATTCTCATCTAACGAATGCTGGAGAAATGATAATTTTAAGATAATGAATTATTATTTTAAGAAAAATGGGAGAGGAAAGCTCGGTAAACACGTTCAAATGGAAATAATGAGTCGAATTACCGATTATAACGGTACGTAATTACGAGATCGAGTAATCGATAACAATCTCCGATTAGTGTAGCGTCGATTATCGATGCTAACATCGATTAAGCGGGGCACACTTTCCAGAAAATTGAGAGCCAAGCCTGCGAGATAATTTCGGTATGATTTCGAAGAATTTTTATTTAACGTGTTGATCGGGAGCGCGTAAAAGTAACATTTATTTTTATAATTCACACAATTATCAAGTCTAAAAAATGTTTTTTTTTTTTTTTCTACTATAACTGTATAATCGAATTCTATTGTATTATGAACAAAATTCCGCCACGCACTTAATTCTCCATCAAAAGCCACCAATGACGAGAGTTATCGGATTATAGCTCCCAATTGGCGAACATTTTCCCATAACCGCAGCATCGAGAATGGAGCACTATGAGATTCTAACGATTGAGAGTCACTGACGACGGTTATTGGGTTACAGTTTCACGCTCACGGTGGTCTGTCACCTTCGAGCGCGCGAGAGCACGAGCGTGAAGAGAGGGTAAGGGGGAACGATGATCTCTGGTAGATCGACGATGGTCCGATCCGCGCTATAAACGCAATTTCCATCGTGTCGACAAGGAAATTAGCGGAAAAATCAAATTTTCAACGCATGTTTCATCGACGTGCCATACTTTTGTCCTCAATTATTGTTCCAATTGTTTATATCGCAGTAGCACTAATCGCGTTCCAGCGAGCATAAAGACGCGATTAAGTACTATAAAATGTTAAGATAAATGACCCAAAGAATTGAATAATTACAAACACGCATACACTATTATAAATGGATGTATATAAAATCATGTGTAAAATACATGTAACTTTATTTTATTTTATATGAAATAAATAGATTTTCATGTGGATATAAAGATTCTTTGCCGTGGAAGCGGCAGCAGCAATAATACTCATTAGAAAGGAAAATTAGAAATTGCATTGCCAATACTAATCAAATCCCGTCATCTATCATTAGCTACCTCTCTTACCAGATAAAAGATTAACGGAGGTAATTGTGGTAGCGAGGTGACTGTGACAATGCAATAATCCAATGATAAATTTGATGGTTGCAATGTAGCACATTGTTGTCTAAAGATACATTTTTTTCTTCTGACTTTTCTCTCTTTTTCTGAATTTTATCAATTTACGTTATTCTATTGGTTAAAAAAAAACCGCTATTTTATAATCTGTTTTTTCAATTCAATATTATTTTGCTCAATTAAATGAAGTTAATATTACTGCATTTGTCTGTGTCATTCGCGGCACATTTGCATATGTGACTTCCGTTTATATATATATATATGCAAAATAAATTAAAAACGTTTACCGGTTTAAGAAATAAATTTCGAACATATAGTAATTTTCTAACACAGAAATATTGTAACAAGAATATAAGGAGCAATCACAACATAGGCCAAGACGCGTCCGTTCCTTAAGATTCCTTAAAATTGTAATATCGTTACCTTATTTACATTTTAATTTATATATTAAAAAAAAAAATCTTTCTGTATAGTCTTGGTAAATAAAATGTACATTCTATTCTTTTGTATTCTGTATTCCATGCATTCCATTTCACTCTCTCACGACCCCCGTGCACTTTCCAAGTTCATGGACTCTACCTCTATCGTTCCTTGCGACTTGCACTTCGTCAAGATGCTGACGGCTTTTCCCAGAACGAGAAAAGAAAGAGAGAAGATGGGAAAGGAAGAGAGAAAGAGGAAGAAAAGAGAAGAAAGGTATTCGGCGCCGCGACGCTTGCATCCCGCGCTCGAAAGAAAAATAAACCATTCGGCACGTTGTACCGCGTTTGATTTACGAGTACAAGCGAGAACCTACCGCATGGGATACCGAAATAGAGAGACCGGGAGAACTATTACAGAGTCTGTGTGTTATCGTATATACGAGAGTATAAAATCTATCGCATGCGACCACTGGCACTTTGCACCGGGTGTGCGGTGCAAACACCACGTGTACCACGCGATCATAAACTACGAGTTTAAAGTTGTCGATATAACGTGTAACAAAATATAAAGAAAAAAATTAATGGCGACAAAGATGTACGTTGCTTTTACAAAAAAAAAAAAAATGGCACTTTTTTCATAAAATTGCAATACTCGATCATTTTCATCTCCCGTCTTTTCGATTACCGTTAAAATCCGGTCATCATCCGATTGGTCGATAACGAGCAATCACGCGAGTAACATATTTTATATCAATTTCCATAACGCGCAATCGTGAAATAATATAGGTGGAAGCTCCGCTTATCGCAGACGAGCCTATACGTATCGGATGGTTTCGCGCTTGACAAGATTCGTTATCAACTTTAAATGTTTATTTCCGCTTGATCGTCGAAAAAATAGCATCTCGTTGCGCGTAGTTGACACGGTCGGCTTGGTAGCGAGATATCAGCAAGATAGAATAGCCGTGACTTTTCACGTCTCCGCACATTTTCCCTAGACGAGTTTTCTTTTCGACACGTACAGATAGTATTATCTCCTTCTTACGCAACGAATAAATTTAACATTAGAAAAATATAAAAGGAGATATACGTATTTCATCAAAAAAAAAAAAAAAATGTTATATAAACATCTTTGATAATTGGCTATAAAAAAGCAAATAATATCGAAAAAGTAAACTATTTAACTAATTATAAAATAATCTCTAATGTAAATACGTATTTACACAATCAAAGCAAGATAACGGATTAAAGGAAGACGGAAAAAGAAAAGATATCGATAGGTTCGTACACAGGAATTCGAGTTTCCCTCGCGCCTCCGTTACGTATTCGCGCACGTATTTGCGATTTTTTACGGAACGATAAATCTCTGAGATTTTTTCGCGACGAGGATTAATATGTACGCGAGACGACGGGCGCCGTGCAAAGGAAGAGAATGTTGAAAAAGTGCGGTAAAAGTACTCGACATGTGACGAACAGACCGTGAAGGAAGGCAAGGTACGCGACGCGCGCGAGCCAGGCGTCTATAGGGTGTCTCGTAAATATTGATAAATACGCGAGGATGACGGAGGGATGTCCCCTTCGCGACGCAAAAATCTATTGTTCACCTAACAACACAGACCTCCCCCCTCCCTCCCCCCCCCCACAGATCCCGAAGAAGACGGACAAACGTTCCCCGATCGGACCGTTCTTGCGATCGATAAACGAGTATTCGACAAAACGTATCTCTTTTCGCATCTGTTAGTTCCGGTTTTAAACGTTACTTTACGTCCAAGGGAGTGCTTCACGGAAGTTCCCGTGGACGGTTCATATAACGTTTTCGAGTGAAGCAACTTTGACCGTTCTGAGAGCGATTAATGACGTCATAAACTCTGTCTTGGATTACTAAGGGTATTTGGATTATTAGATTAATCAATGAAATACATCGAGTAAGCGTTTGATTGATTGAACAAAGCAAAGAATCTTGTGCTTTAAAGTCAAAATAGCGTCAAACGAGATGTACTTTATATTATTTATATTAATTAGATTCAAAACCCATTTTCGATCAAACATATGTTCATGGCAAATTGGGCTTAATCGCTCTCGGAGTTATCAAACCTGCTTCACTTGTAAACGCTAATAGTGTATTCCAAAGGTGTATATACGAAGATGTATTCTCCGCAAAAGAGTCATCGCATTCTTCGAGGAAATCCGCAATAAAGTTTACGAGTTGCCGAGTTTTATGGAAAGCGATAGATCGAGTGTACGTAACGTAAGATTAAATATAAATTTACAGATTACTATCTTCCGGATTGCATAAACTGTTTTCTCAACAAGTTTAGATTTTATATAATGATCGATATAATAATAGTAATAATAATACAACTCGCAACATAATTATATAACGTTAACCGTAAAAGAGATATTTCGCAAATCCATCCCTGAAACGCGCAATGCGTCAAGGGGCTAAAGCTAGCGCGGTTTCGCGTGCGTAAATACACGCGCGAGATTCTGGACCGGCGCGCGCCGCCGCCGGTTTGTGCGTGGGCGTCGGGGCGAGCCGTTGTCGTTACGACATCGCACGCGTGCGGTACACGCGTCTACTACACGGACGTGTGTCCCATATATGGACTAATTCGTAGACTATGGTTTAAAAGAATTTAATTTTTTTTTTTTTTACAACATTCGAATGTTACATTTTTGTTCGAAACGTAAAAATGTTTGATTCACGATAAAATTTATTTATCGCGACAAAGACTCGTCTACAATTATTTATTTCGGATAAACTGAGAGAGAAATAGAGAGACGCAATGGAGAAAAGACTTTTGCTTCGCAAGCACACAGTCGTTAGGCGCACAGGTAGAATCGTAACCCTATAGTGCGGGATCTTTATATATAGATCCGACAGAAAGGACGAGCATAAAAAGGGATCAGGCATTGGCACTATTGTGTACCATTTAGTTTATGATGTTCTATTTGTACAGTTCTCATAATTATTCCGCGGTATGCTACACGTCGGCAGGACAAGTTCTCGCACGGCGGGGATAACAGGTTTATTTGAACAACGAGCAGTCTGCCGAGAGAACCCCTCTCTCTCTCTCTCTCTCTCTCATTGTTGGAAATTTCACCAACTCGATCAACCGGAAAAGGGTCTTTACGCTGGGCAATACGAGCACCAATGAAACAGAATGGCGTTAAACAATGTGAAGAATAATATTTCGATATTTTAAACAAGCGTTGAGAGAAAATAATAATTGGTTTTGACACGAGGAGCCGGATAATTTTGAAAGATTAATAACAAAATGGATAATATTAACATGCAAAAAATTATATACCAAAATTTAATAAAAATATTTGATGTAGAATAACGGTTTCACAAATTATTTTACAAACGTCTTGCGTGTCGTCTCTAAAATATACCATTCCGCAAGAAACTGGCAATAAAGAAGCTCGTAATGGATAGAATACGAGGACACGAGCAAAAACGGCAACACATATTACAAGTATCGCGTATAATTCAACATTTAACGCGGCGACCGCAAGCATGCAGTTCCGAGCGGAATAATTCGCGAAATGCGCGGCTTTCACCGATACTTACCACCGCAATCGAACGAGCGAAACAATCCCGAACGCGTGCGGAAAATCGAACATAGCGAACAGACGTAAGGAAATATCTTCGAAAAAGCGTTCCCCGTTCAACCGGAATGTGTGTTTCCGCGTCGAATTTCCAAACGCGAGCAACGCACACGCGATTCGTCCGGTGCTTTGTCGTAAGCGAATTTCCAAGCATTTCTGAAAGCGACACCCGGTCATTGTTTTTTACATAGCTAATTCTTAAATCGTCGTTGTTTTAGTGATTCGTCGGGTAATAGTCATAGAACGCATCTGGCTTGCAAATAAGACTGTGAACCGTTTATTTTACAGGGTATCTCCCTCTACTCAAATTTTGTAAAAAAAAAAAAATGTCCTGATTTTGCAGATATTTTTGTTCAAAATTCCAGCTAATACACCCTGCCATTCGATAGACTATTTGATCTCGCGAACGTATACAAGAAAAATAATAATCGCGCTATATAAATCTCTTTATCAGGTTTACTTTAGCGGTTCGAAATATATCACCTTGATAGTGATGTGTGCGTTTTAGATTGAAAATAACGACGAGCGGCGGTGATGCAAAATTACGTAGCGAGAACCGATTCGGTGGATTTCGTAGGTAGATCCGACACCCGTGTGCGAAGGAGACCGGTATATATCCGTGGAGAGATAGGCATCGCGGAGAAACGGTCAAGAGTTTGGATGTTTACTGCGCACGATTCACGAGCGCGATAAAACCGCGCGGTTTTCGGCCCGTATATAAGCCGGAATGTTCCGCTCTGTTCTCCATCGCCGCCGCCGCAGCCGTAAAATCTCCTCGATGAATCCTTAACACGGGACGACCGAACCAGGCGCGAACTCGCAACGATAAAGACCCCATCGTCTTCGTTCCGACAACGTCAATTTATATCGCCATCGCGAAAGGCACACTGTATTGCTCCCGCTAGTGTATTATATATTAAAATCCAGTGTAGTATAAACACGACGATGCGATATATTGAAGGACGTGCACACTGCGCAGGATCGCTTTGTTGGATTAATCGAGTCTTAATTAGTCCCGTGAGATCACTGATCCCGCTCATTCCGAATGCAATGCAAGATTATGCGGTAAATTGAATTAATTTGGTAAAATAAAATTAAAAAATGGAGAAAACGTGTAAATATATTATACGATAATATAATATATATAATATATATACGAAGACTTGGTAAAAATATTATTTTCTAATCTAGCGATCTATATAGATTTAGTGATGATAAACGAGATCTCGCATGATTAATTATGCTACATAAATTAAGTTTGATTTTCCATCTACATACATTGTAGACAAAAATAAAAGTACATTAAAAAAGGATCAGATACGTCACAAAAATTGATAAATCTAATACATTTCGAGATTCATGAACTTGAAAATTAATAATTTTTGACAGCTGATTCGTCCCAGAGAGAGAGAGAGAGAGTTCGTCCTTGAAAATGGAAATATAGTAATATTCGCGCTCCAAAATTTATTTAATTTTGTCTTACTCAATTTAACTTTATAATTACTGCAAAATGTAAAAATTGATTCAGCAGGTTGATTCCCCCGCAATTCGAATCGCAATGGAAAATACATTCCAAAAGAAGTCACCCCCGTGCTCTCGTCGGCGTAATCTTCTCTCTCGCCGGCCGCCCTCCTTCCCCCTCTTTCTCCTCTTTTTCTCCCTGCATCAATAATAGTCACCCGATGCGCAGGGTCTCTCAACTCGACTTCCTTCGTACACACAAACGACCGGATTATGCAAATTTGCGCAGATGATACCCACACACGCACAAATAGATAAAAGCGAGTGTAGATCGCTTTTCTAACAATACTCGAAATTTAATTCTCGGAAATGCTCCTCGAGATATGATCTGGCAATGATGTACAATACTCGATTTCTAGAGATGATTACATTACCGGCACTGCTTACATTAGCGGTGTCACATGTCGACATGTAATTATACGAACGTCTGACTTTGCGAGTGCGAAATATTATGTAATTTTTGCAAGCAAGACGGGATTAAAAAAAAACGACGAGTAAGAATGATCGCAGGTCTCAGATGAAGATAAAGAAGAATAATCTTTACAGGATAAATTTGAATTATTTTATAGGCAATCTAAATGAACAGAATATGCATTCTTGCGGATATTTAAAACGTTATAAAAAGCGACTCGAAATCGATTCGAAAAAAACTCGGCGTAAAAAAAAATTAAGTTTTAATACACACACGTATACACTCTACTTGATATTTATTCAGTGTCGAATCTCGTTGAATGGAAATGTCATCAACTCTCGTCTCATTTCGCTATCCCGATTAAATTGGACGGGACTCGGCAATTGTATTTTCCGTCTCGATCAATGAGTTCGTTTCGTCTCAATTGCATCTAAAAGAAAGTCAGTATGCACATGAAAGAGTAATATAAGCAACAAAGAGAAATTAAATACGAAAACTGAAACTTACAAAACTATTCTTTTATGATTAAAAAGAATGATAATTGGCAAACAAATTTGAACTTTACGTTCGTTCGCGTGTTAATTACGCTCT
Source organism: Formica exsecta (assembly GCF_003651465.1). Classification (NCBI taxonomy): domain Eukaryota; kingdom Metazoa; phylum Arthropoda; class Insecta; order Hymenoptera; family Formicidae; genus Formica; species Formica exsecta. Next base: position 204,117 of record NW_021849649.1, on the reverse strand, counting down.
TTGCATACTTTGTTTCTCTTTCCTCTTTTTTTTTTTTTTTTCCACAAAATGCGCCTATTTTAATTTGAATATACAAAGTGCAAGATGGTGTTATTAAAAACTTCCAAGACCTATATTTAAATAATTATTGATTCTATTCTATTTATTGTTTCAACAGCTATGACGTTTTGCTTCCGCGAATTGTCAGTATCGCGTCGCACGCTCGTTGACAGGTCGATCGCGTTCTCACGACTCGCGACGGACGACGGGGTCCAGCGACGCGGATGCATTCGCGCGGAAATCTCCCTTAAAGGGCCCGAGATAGGCCAGAGTATCGCGAACGATGCCCAGACAATGAACGAATGCATTTTCAGGCAAGCGGCGAGTCTGTATTCGTGAAATTCTATCGTTTGAATCTCACGAGATTGAATGACGGTGGATAGATAGTAACGGTGGTTAAGATCGCAGGGAAAATAGGAATATAGAATCCTCTCTCGAGAGGAACTTACCTCGTGCGAGCGCTGTCAACAACAAAGCCAACAAGACGGTGAGAGGACGCGGCTCCTCCATTGGGTCAGAGCGGGTCTGTCACGCACAGACTCCGACGCGCGTCGCTGAGCGTGAGGCTCTCGGCTCTCTTGCAAGAGAGCCTTTCCGAGATAGAGGGAGAGAGAAAGAGAGATATCACCGCACACCGCCTCCGAGCACGATCACCGGCCGTAGCACACGCGCGCGATGTCCTGCCGAGGAAGCGAACACATGCCACTCCGCGTCTTGCCGTAGCAACGGGGCCTCTTCACCGTCGTCGAGGCCGATCGCACGACAACCACGACAGATCGACTCTCTCGCCCGCGGCACTCATTTTCGTACGATAAGCTCGTTACGTATCTGATCGTAAAACATGGCTAACGGACGAGCGATCGGGACTCGGGACTTCGGGACATACTAATCAGTGATGCCAATCCGAAGAATTGTCGCGCGCATGCGCAGTAATTGTGACCGCTCTCGTGGTCTCGCGTGGCGCATTATTTGAAATTGAGAGTTGGGAGTGCAAAATTAATTTCCTATTCCCGATTTCTTACAAGAAAAATGAAGAGAATCAGTCGATGAAACAAATTGTTTCATAGTTTTACTTTTTCTGCGTTTAGAATGACATAGATTTATCCAAATTTCAGAAGGAAGACAAGCGGATTTTATATTACAATTCTTATATTTGTACAATTCTGTTACTGTACCTTCCCTCGAAAATGTATTTTTATCAAAATCTAAGTAGAGCGGGTTGTTCTAAACATTTACCGATCTTTACGATGACAGCTCGCGCTGTAAATAATGTGTTCCTCTAATCTTTACACTTTCTTATAATTTACGCCCCTTTTCTTTCGATATTATTTGTATATTTCATTTTGAGTGTAACAAATGCAATATAAAACTCTAAAAAGAATATATCTTTTGCACGGTCGTTCTTATATAATATATAGTAAGTCTCGTCTGCGTTTCATGTTTACTTGTTTACTATAACCTCATTGCTGGTGTGATCACAGTTCTCGGGGTGTAGTTTATTATTATAATATAACCTAACCTCATTGCTGGTGTGATCACAGTTCTCGGGGTGTAGTTTATTGTTATAATATAACCTCTCTCTCTCTCTCTCTCACACATGTATTTCCGACTTTTGACAAACATTTGCGAGCGATCTTTATATCGCACTTCGAATAATGTTAGACATCAGATCAACAGACTGTGTCATGTTGTGAATAAAAACGAGGAAAAACGGGAGACGGAAACAGTAATCTCGACAAGGTTTCCCGATTACAAAGTAATCTATAGCTTTCCTTATATCAAACATGCTAGTGTCATAAATATCGTAAAACATCGAATCACTATATTCACTGCAACGGTCGTGCCTGTGATGGTTGGACTTTACTTGACCGATATTGTGTCGCTTGACACAACCACTTCAGCGATAGCAAGTAGTAAGATTCTATAAATTACTTTTTTAAGAACATAATCCGTTGCCGGTTAATTGAATGCTCTCTAACTTTGTCCACAGGTGTTATAACAACAATATGGTTGCATAGTCTTGGAATTTTATGCAACAATCTCATAGGATATGTATATATGAAGTTAGATAAGCAAAAAATAATATTATCTTACACAGACTACTGGGGGAAAAGAATAGACATGGAGATTGCTATCGATGAAATTATTCCTATATCGGATAATCCGATCAGTATCACTGATTATCTGTATAGAAAAGTAATGTTCTTCTCGCAAAAGCAAAGATTAAAGATAAATACGAAACTGGGACGAATAATCGATACGGACAATTTTAAATGTACTCTAGGAACGGATTAAGTTTTCTACATATGTGTATATGTATAAATATATTGTAGAAAGAATCACATTAATTGTATACTTTAAAATTATATATTTTTTTTAAACAGAACCTATGTTTTTTACCTATAGCCACCTAAAGTGTGCATAAGCCCGATTGGCCTGGCATTTTTTGTGTAACTCTTCCTTCCATTTAACTGCACGACCCTGGAACAATACGCACCATTGCAATATATATCTTATAAATGATGTAGAGATTAATTTATATACCAAGTCGATCAAATTTACAAACCTGATTCTGAGATGCCAATACTAATTCTTTAGCTAATGTATCGTAAAATCTCTGATCGTCCTCTTTTTCGTTTGCTGCTTCAATCAACCAATTCATGGATTTATGCTGCGCCTGTATAGGTGAAACTGGAGAAGGAACCTGAAAAAAAAATTGATTTGAATCACATTGTATCGATTAATCTGATAAATGAATAACTTTGTAATACGTTGTTACCTGATATGTGATCCCTCCTTTCTTACAGCCTATTAAATGTAAAATAGGTGTACAATTATCAACAGCTTGATGAAAAACCACAAATGGATCCAGTTCGATATTATCTTTCTCCTCATCTGTTTTCGCCTTGTGATAGCGCTGCAATTGTCTCCTTTTGACTCCTTCAAAAGTTTTGGTCAACAATGTTCTTGCTAATTTCCTATTTCCATGTCTCATAATAATGTTCATAAATTTCCTAAATATAATCGAGAAATAAATTGTCAAAGAGATGTAAAAAAAATTGTCAATAGAATAAATTGAAACAGTTTCTTACAACACTCTAGCATCGTAAAACTCTGAACAGGTGTCAGTGACAAATGCTGGTTTCACTTGTTGATGAGCGATCTTCATCGCCTCCTCGCTTTGAAGAACTTCTTGCTCCTCTTTTCTATATATCGGTTTAATGTAATGTTGAGGAAAGACACTGTATTCCCTTTTAAAACTTGTAAGATTGCACCTGAAACGAGTGAGACTCTTGTACATTCATCAAATGTATTTGTATACGGTAGCAATTATGAAACTTATAACAAAAAAAACTGTTAGGAAAAGATGTTGCAGTTTTAATGATAATTCCTTATACAAATCTCTCACATTGTACCTCTTGAATCCATGATTATTTAATAAATTTGTAATCGATGCGATAGATAAACGTAAATTAGCCATTTTCTTAGGTTATATTCCAAAACTGCCATTGAGTGAAATTTTCCTTAGAGAGGAAATTTTACACCATTTTGGAACCTAACCTTAATATCGTGGTGTTTTCAATTATGCGAATGAGAGGATGAGAGCGCTGTTACAAGACAAGTCACTAGATATATTACGTCAGGGTTGCGTTCAAAAATTTAAAGTTGGAGTACAGTAGCGATTGATTGACCAATGAGAATAAAGGGGGCAAATTTTGATTGGTCAATCATGAGCTCTACTTGACAAGTAGATTTTCATGAAAATCTGCCATTAGCCTTGTGTATCCACTATCCGCTACGCGAGACGTGAGAGCGATATCGTGTCGTAATGTATACCTTGTGCACGATCGTACTCGTCGAGTAGCCAAATGTTCGCGACGGACGAGTTTACGGAAACATCACGCGGTGATTAACGGGAAGGAGAGGAGGTTAACGTAACTTGACGACACGTTATCGACTCGGAAACAGGAAGAGAGAGACAAGATTTCTGTCGCTTCTGGACAAGAGATCGCACAAATGGTGCGACTGCCGTGTAACGCCAGGTTGTTGAGATCTTACGAGAAGAAGAAGAGGGTCTTCTAAAAGGGGAAGAGAGCGTCTTTCACGAGGCGGTTTCGTGCGCGCGCGACGCTGCTCGAGAGCAGCCAGAGCTCGCCGGACCCAGAATGGCGGACAATCAGGCCAACTCGTCGGGACAAGCCGGCCAAGGTAATCGTATTGTCGTGTTAACTCTCGCCACGCGACGTCGATCATGGGCCGAACGACCATGGAAAACCTAACCTAACCATGGTGTCATTGTCCCGCGTTGACACGAGGAGCACAGTCTCCACGATTTCGTCCTTCTCTCTGGCTGGTCACTAATCGAATCCCGATGTGATTGCATTGCAGGTTCTAGCAGATCTTTTAGCTTTCCACGAATGGATTTTCGAACAAACAACGACGTGCAGAACGAGATGTCGGGTATGTGCAAGGCTAATGCGAAATCTTTAAAATTATAACGATGATCTTTGAGATAGTAAAATAATAATGACGATAAACAAGATTTTTTTCGAGTCCTATAATCCATTTCTTCGTCATGGCACATTCTGTTACAGAGAGGCGAAGACAGCTGAAACTTAGTTTCCAAACACAGGGCAATAATTTATCGTTTGCCAATTCCACAAATTCCTCATTGGTGAATTCAACGGGAGCCACAGTGTGTCCAATGTGAGATTTTAGCAAGCGAGATAGTTTTATAATATTTATTTTGTTATTTCTGTGTAATAAGATTGCTCTATTATTTTTTATTTGCAACAAATAGAGAACGACGCCCAACTCTGCCTTTAACTCTATCTAAGCTGCCAGTTCGACCTCGCAATATAATACAACAGCAAGAGTTTCTTCCTGATAAGGCAAGGTATAGTATTTATTATAGAAAAAAAATGAATAAAATGTACATCTCTTTTGAAGTAAGTTACAATAAAGCTTATTGTAGAGACAAACTGCGAATGTGCCAGTCTATGCAAAGTACCGGTAAATTGCAATTATCTCCAGGCATGGTTTATGATTTTACAAGCGAAGATCTTCAGGATCTTGGAGAAATAGGACGAGGAGGATTTGGAACTGTAAATAAGATGATTCATAGGATAAGCAATACCGTTATGGCTGTGAAGGTAAATTGGCGATATCATTCTCAATTCTGCTGAAATGGTGCACTGGAATTTTTAAAAGTGACTCAAATTATATCTCAGAGAATTCGCTCTACTGTGGACGAAAGAGAACAAAAGCAATTATTAATGGACTTGGAAGTTGTGATGAAGTCAAACGAGTGTCCGTGTATCGTGCAATTTTATGGAGCTTTATTTAAAGAGGTATATAGTTTGATGATATGATGCATGAAAATGACAAAAACAGTTGCATTATCTTATCTTATCTTTTTACACATAGGGAGATTGTTGGATTTGCATGGAACTCATGGACACGTCGTTAGATAAATTTTACAAGTTCATCTATGAGAGATTAAACGAGAGGATACCAGAATGTATTCTAGGCAAAATTACAGTGGCTACTGTAAAAGCACTAAATTACCTCAAGGAGGAACTAACAATAATTCACAGGGATGTGAAACCTAGTAATATTTTATTGGATCGACGAGGTAATATAAAATTGTGCGACTTTGGTATATCCGGCCAACTTGTGGACTCGATTGCGAGAACCCGGGACGCTGGTTGTAGACCATATATGGCTGTAAGTTTTATAATTATTGAAATTGATAATGCCGCAATATAACGAGCGTTCAATTAATTAGGCCTTATAATATCGTCACAATTGTTATTTAGCCGGAAAGGATAGACCCACAACGCGCGCGTGGTTACGACGTACGAAGCGACGTATGGTCATTAGGTATCACGATGATGGAAGTTGCCACAGGGTACTTTCCATATCCGAAATGGAACTCTGTCTTTGAACAACTCTATCAAGTGGTACAAGGTGATCCACCGCGACTTTCTCCCAATGAGAACGGAAACCACTTCACTATGGATTTTGTGAATTTTGTGAATACATGGTAAAGAATCATTTCTCATACATCTTATTAATCGAAAATATACCGAAATATTTGATTATTAAAATCGTTCGTATCTTCTTTTTTTTTTTTTGTTAAAGCTTAATTAAGGAAGAGACACAGCGACCCAAGTACAATAAATTGCTGGAACATCCGTTCATCAGACGAGCGGAGGAAGCGATGATCGATGTTGCAGCGTACATAAGCGGAGTTTTGGACAATATGGCTAATAACGGAGTGACACCATTCACTACGAATCAACCTTAAGAATTGACAATTTAAGCGGCAGAGCGACGACAACAGAATGTGTCATCACATCATCACAATATCGCGGTTTTTCTCTTCAGACTCTTACTCTTGGAATATGAACTGTATTATACCGCGCATTCCGATGATCTAACGTAGATAGCGAAACCAACGATAGTTCTCGTCGTCGTCTCGCTCTTAGAATTATATTCTTGTGCACGCGAAACGGTCATGCGATAGAGAACGCGTAGAGGTATGTATCGAGACAAGCTGGTGAACTTCGTTAAGTATTGAATGATGGCGCATACATTGTCTTTTTCTCCTGTTGTGTCTATCTCCTTTTATCTCTCTCTCTCTTTCTCTTTCTCCCATTCAATATAACTTTAAATACATGTCGCGAAGAGATTCTGCTTGTTCCCGAAAAGATAATTTTCGGTAACGGCGCGACTTACCTGAATGATGAATTTTTAGCAGATCATATGTATGCGTATTAATGTGTACATACCTATATGTACGCATAATTATATCTTGCCGTGTATAATTAAATCTTGATTTCCACAATTTTTTTAAGCAGCGTTACAGGAGCGAAAGATACCCTAGGCGAATTAACCTAGCCAAATTGGTATCGATGATACACCCGGGTATTGGCCGTTTTTTGATGATTTTCTTAGAACAGGTTTAAATACGAGTATCTCAACTGTTAGGAGTGCTGTAATGTAATGGAAATAAATCATTGACACTTACAGCGCGAAACACTTTGACACATTTTCTTTTTCCCGCTTGTATACATACGGACATTGAACTTTCCGGCTCGCGTGTATCGAATTTTTACGCCTTGGTGATTCTTCTTACGACTAACCGACGAGTTCTCTTATCTCTCGGCATGTGGCGATTTATCCATCGACGGGTTTTAAAAGCTGCGGGTCCAGGTGCATTTCGCCTGATTGCGAATGTTGGAAGAATTTTTTGCCAATATTTATTACGTTTCTTGCGCGTACCTAATCAAAAACATTTCCACCATCTCTAAAACAATTTAGGGTGAAAGAGAATCGCATTTGAGATGTCAACTTGCAAACTTTTCTCGCGACGAAATTTTTGTGTGGAACAATAAAACGAATTTGATATTATATTTCTCACGATACCTATATATACATATTTGCAAAATGTTTTTATATATATGTTAGTTGATCAAACTATTTTATCGCATTTTTTGCACGAGAGCAAACTTGGCAAGAACAAATTATAACTATAATCGATAATCCTGAGGGCGGTCGCGCACCTGTCGTAGTGGTACCGTTTGAACAGGTAAGAAGATGGCGGTACAATGGTGGTTGACGGTGCTGATGGTGCTTTGTGGTGATAGTCGTTAGTTCTGGCAGAACCATCGGCGCGTTAATGATTAATTTAGCGGTGTAAAACGTTCTCGAATTTCGCAAGAGATATAATGAATAAAAGCCTTGTAAAATTGATTAATTGAAAAAAAGTGTTTTAATACTAATTTTTGATTATCCATCACGTGTGCTAATGACAAATATTTCTAATTTAAGACGTACATGGAATACTCGCGAGAATTATACGATATTAAAGTATTGATTTTATGGAAAATAGATTAGCAATATATGAATAATATCTTTAAAATGATGCAAAGACTATCTACTGCTTACCAATTATTTTCTATCTTCATCAATCATAATTAGCGATTATATACAAGTGTACGTTAAATCTGTATTTGGGTGATTTCGGTGAGTATAACTTTATGTTTCTTTGAATAATTGTTAAGCACATGTATCGTAAGATCTAACACGATAAGTTACATCATAAAATTTCAATGAATTTTTTAAACGTAAAAATAATGTAAACGAAAAATATAAAAATGCCTACGTTTAAAAATTAAAGAGAGAAAGAGAGAGAATTTTGATTAAAATAATTTAAAATAATACTCGTCTTTTTTTTTTATAACTGCGATGTCACCGGGTTTTTTTTGGTTTTTTTTTCTTTGTTTGTCTATTTCTGCATCTTTATGCTAAAAAAAATGCTCGATCATAAAAGAATTCCACGGTTCTACAGAGACGTCATTATCGCCGTCGATCGCGACGATGTAGATTATGTCTGCTACTGTGTTGCTGCTGCACTCGTCGAAATCAATTCTCTTGAATATTTGATGCACCTCCGAGCGCCTCCGCCCTCCCGGAACTCTGACTCGCGTCGGAGAATCTATATCCGTAACTACCGCGTATATTATCCGTTCTTTTAAATTGTCCATTGAAATACGTCCACATCATTGCTACCGCGATGACCTGTTACTATTTCTCAAGAGGACAGGCTACCAGACTTTACCAACCTTTGTATTTCTCAAGGAGACATTCCCGTTCGTATTCGTGCCTATTGTATCGTGCGCCGCGTTATTATTTTCTATTTAAAAATTGCGAGCTACCATAATATCATTCAAAAGTATTAAAAGAACCGTCAGATGATTGCGTTAAACGTAGATTCAAGCAAGTAAAAATTTCACCGTACGAGAGAATGGTCGTACAAATAGAATATAATAGATTATAGTGCATACTCTATTTATTTATTCCGTGTTCTATATATATGGACTGCTTATTTTTAAAAAATTCATTGTTTTATGTGTTATATCCATTTATATAATTGCGGATATAATCGAACGCAAAGCGCGCGACGATGAAAATACATCGTCTTGTAATAATGTGGAAATCGATTCTTGAACACAGATAATACAGTAGTATATTACTGGTCCCATTATGTCCTTTTACATGGCGCATAATATTACGTTGTTGCACGTGATACGTCGCTTTAGCGAGCGCGTAGGCAAGGTAAACGCGCAATGAAAGCATGGTAGTGACTCACAACCTGACACGCGGGGAAAAAAGGCGGCAGGTGCTGCTGGTTATTGTTGATACTGGCTGGGTGCTGCTGCTGTTTCTGCTGCTGCTGCTGCTGCTACCACCGCCGGCGGGGTAGCCAGCTGGATAACTCGGTAGAGTCGACAAGGGAACGGATATTCCCAGGAGATTATTGATCGTCGACCGCGCAGATACTTCTACTGACGACGATGTAGGAGATCCTTGACGATGACGTCCGTCCAAATTCTTTTCGCACCGTCGTTTTTCAAATGGCACCAGTTCCTGTACATGAAAATTCTCTTAAAAATTTGAAACAGGATGTCTCCGAATCGCGCTAATATATATTCACAAAATAAATTAATTAAATAATACGGAGAGAAATATCAACGCGCGTTACGTCAGATAGAAAATATTGAAGATAACGTTAATTATATTAATTGTCTTGATCCCTAATTTTTATTCCACAAGAAGAAAGGAAAAATCTTATACATATCGTATAGTTCAGTAAAAGAAATTTATTTGAATGTATGACGTAATATTTTCATAATCTACATATCTGCGCGAACTCGTCGCAAGACATAATTATTATGTAGCTTAGTAAAAAATTCATCGCATACATTTTAATCAAACACTCTAGTTCTCCTAAAATTTCTATTTTTATCGCAAAAAGATGTATTTTTTCATGTAAGATAATTTTTTCCACATTAAGAAGACATTCATCCCTTCTTTCTCGGAGGAGGGTCAATTTTTCATAGAACGCCCAAAAGTTTCTATGTATATATCGCATGCGACACTGTCCTTCGTCTGTGTTAATTCAGAGCGGACGAATCTCGTGCTTTAACGATCCCGTACGAACGTCGACCAATGATCACGAAGGTCCGGGGGTGAATCTCGCGCGCCATTCTCTCGTCCCGGTCGAATGGCCGTGGCTCTTACCCCTCTCTCTCGCATGCCAATTTATCGTAACTGGCGGTCGCTGCCTCCCCCCGATTCGATCAATGGAGGCACCTGTACCAAGACGACTATGTCCACCCCCGCCTACGACGCAGCCAGGACGAGACGCGCGTATCACACATCGCCTCCTTCCGATTGCCCTCGGTAAAAAGAAATGTTCTCATAAGATAATCCACATTCAGGTTTCGGGAAATCTGAAATCGATTATTTCTTCGTCAGAAAAAACAAGGAGATGAATAATGTAACTTTATTTTATCAGATATTTGAACAATTCTCAGATATTTATTTCTATAGATATATGAATTAATAGAGAAAAATTGTTGCAAATTTTCCATTAAAATTAAATGTATTATGTATCTGTACGCTAATCAAAGAAATTATCTAAATATATCTGAGTTGAAATATAATTAGCTCGCATAGTTCAAGGTCAAACGGTACATTTAGATATATGTAAATGTGACGACGCTTATGTCTAGATTCGTTTAAAATAAAAATATTTTTTATTAAAGAAAATCAACTTGTGGAGAGAGGCTTCTTAAAGAGTGTTACGTAATCGATATATTCTATAATTCGATTAATACATCGTCTCTCTCTCTTATCCTTACATATCGTCCGCGGCTTGAAATATTTCGACGCCGACGCTACTTGTACTCGCCATGATCAGAATTACAAGGGTAAGCTCCCCTGTTAGTTTCAGTTAGGAGAGGGTCGACGAAAAGGGAAGAGGGTCGCCCGACCGGCGCGTGTATATGGTCCACCTGTGCAAAAGGGAACCCAGCACCTGTCATCGCACGCGCGTACCTCTGTCAGGTCGCTAGAATAAGCAGGTAGACATAGGCGCGTTCCACCCCTTGCTACCACCAGTCCAACTCATCCGACCGTGCCGTGTGCACGCACGCGTCTCACCAGCTTATTTTAGTATATTTATGTACGTACGTATCTTATCTATTCGGGACATTGCGAAGTAATTTTTCATTCCGTTCGATATTTTTCTTGGTGTAAATTTTAGTCAGGTCGCTAGAATAAGCAGGTAGACATAGGCGCGTTCCACCCCTTGCTACCACCAGTCCAACTCATCCGACCGTGCCGTGTGCACGCACGCGTCTCACCAGCTTATTTTTTAGTATATTTATGTACGTACGTATCTTATCTATTCGAGACATTGCGAAGTAATTTTTCATTCCGTTCGATATTTTTCTTGGTGTAAATTTTAGAAATTTTTGTCGAAATTCTTCTCTCTCTCTCTCTCTCCTTCTATGTACCGGGGGATGGTGATCGATGTTTTGCCTCTCTTTCCACGAACAAATGTCGATGGATGACGCATCATTGAAAAGTGCATTTTCTCTATAAAGAGCGCGACGTGTTCTTGAAAATGTATGTAAATCGTAAAACATGTATCATGTTGATATGTAATAGTAACGCGTGAGATCAAACAAAGAAAGAGAAAAAACCTTTTTTTTCGCGCCAAGTGATATGCTTTCTTTGTCGTGACGTCAACAGACATTTCGGTGAGCCAATGAATCACATGAGTTCAAAGTATTGCACGGACGATTCTGGGAACTGTACAATCGGAATTCAACATCAATTGGAGTAGATTACCCGCGTATTGTACAATATATATATATAAATTTTATATAGCGTTTTCCCTTTGCAAAAGAAAAGTATGTGAATGCGTAGAAAAGTGCGTCCTGACAAAGTATCATCGTTATCTCCCAAAAATACATCATTTACTCATCATTCATCTACAAAGAATTTAATTAAAGAATAATTCAATCAGATAAAAACTTATTAATTTTGTAAATGTGAACAATTGTGCGCGTTCGAGAAAAATTCATCTGCACGAAAGTGACTGGTCTGCATAGGTGCTGCGTTGCGTTGGCATACTCGGGTGATGAGAGACGGACCTGAAAATGAGGATAGACCTGGCGGAAGTTGAGGTATCGACGGAGGAGGAGTACTCGCCCACTGCCGCCACCGCCGCAGTGGACAGTAGCAGTATGGACAGCAGTCCGGACGATTACGACGGAGTCGAGGCCGAATTGACAAGCCTCTCCTGGCTGCAATCGTTGGACATCACCAGCGCGTCCGGTTTGCCGACGCCGCCTTGTTCGCCATCGCCTCCGCCGGTCGTCCGTAAACCCCCAAAGAAGCTGTCGCCCTTGGTCAAGGCCGATTTAGGTAATCATTAGAATAATCTAGAAAAGCGTAAGAGCGAATCAATCGAAAAGCGAGAGAGAATTGACTATTATTATATATAATTGGAATCGATTATATATACAACTGAAATGAGTATAAAGATTATTAAACCTTGCAAAGAATCATTCGTGTATATAAAATCGAGTGTGGTATACAAATTTCCTTCAATTTCTTTCGTCTATTAGATCTGGTGGAAAATGCCGGCAAGTATCGAACGGATCCCGATGCAAAGCCGCCGTTCTCTTACGCCACCATGATTTGTCTCGCGATGCGCGCCAACAATAATAAGGTCTCCCTTTCCAACATTTACGCATGGATTCGAGAGAATTTCTTATTTTACAAATATGCCGATCCAGCCTGGCAGGTAAAGGAGATTTTGTATTTTTCGCAGATTTGTTCCTAAAACATGATTAAAAATATTATTTAAATATTATTGTATATTATGTATTTTATTATTTTTCTCTAAACATCCAGCAAAGAATGCGATTAACGGTCTCTATCGTTTTTTTTTATCGGAGCAGAATTCGATTCGACACAATCTCTCGCTGAACAAGTGCTTTGTCAAACTGCCGCGTTCTAAAGACGAGCCGGGCAAGGGCGGTTTCTGGAAACTGGATCTCGAAAGAATGGAGGAGGGTAAACGGTCCAGACGTCGCTCCGCAATATCACAGCGAATTCGCAACTCCAAGAGGCAATCCTCATCCGCGACAACCGCGACAACGACGATAGCGACGACGACAACGACGACAGCAACGACGACGCTCAATGCTCTTCAGAACAGCTGTTCGCCGCCCACCAGCTGCCTATCCAGCACTCTATACGAGACCCCGCCTAGTAGCGTGTCACCCCCAATTCCGGACAGTCTGTCGGAAGTACCGGAATCGACGCAGGTGAGCCTAAGTGAGGACGATTTCACGAGCTTGCTGATCGCCGGCTGGGATGAAAATAATCAGTTTGAGCTCCTCGACCTCTTGGACACCCTGTAAACCAAGCCAAGGTGACTCTCTCGCAAACGCCTCTCAGGAATCATTGGCGAAACAAATGTTCTCGTCCCTCCATACATCTCCCCCTCCGACTTCCCATTTCATTCGATTGACATAAAACGTAAATAACAACGCGAATAACGTTGTCAGATCGATCTGAAGCAATATCAATTTTTAATTTTATCGGATTTCGCGATAACATACACTTTCCGTTTCACAAACAACGATTGCGCGATAAAACGCAAATAACAAATTATTATTGTTAAACAATCACACTCAAGACTACGCAAAAGCAATGGTTCCGTTTAATCGTATGCATTAAAATGTTAAATATCAATCTCGTAATTAAAGCGCGATTAATTTACGATCGAAGCGTCGAGAGGAAAAAGTATCGTTGAGGAAGAAATATCAGAGAAAATGAAAGCAAACACATCTTATCTCTTCTTCCTTAACAATGACCTAATACACGTAAAGATGAAACGTCGCGCGATTTTAGTGTGCCTAACGAGATTGTTTTAACACGCCGTCCGACCAATGTGTTAAAACGTGTTATAATGTAACGTGTATAAGAACTCTGTTATTGCCGAAAGTGTGACCGATAGTGTGGCAAGACATATTATAATCGATTGAAGTATTATTAGATTACGCCGTGAAATATTTGCCATGATCGGCGACGTGATGAGGATGAATATCAGTGCGTATCCGATATACATAATGTATAAGCGGCAATAATAAGAAAAATTTGTTATTTTTTCTAATAATTTCGCAAATTAAAATATAATTTTTGTGATCGCAAAACATATTATAAAATATAATACATATATATGTATATTTAATAATATTATATTTCACACAGGAATATTCAATAATTTAATAGTAATAAATATTTAAATTTGCAATAAATGTAAAAGAGAATGTAATTTTCATATAATATGTACTGTAAAACTTTTTCCGTATACAGCGTTTATTTTGACATTTATTTTTTCGCCATGTTTCTTCTATGGCACAATCTTTCTTTTTCATTTTTTCTAATTGCATCGTCTTTCTTTGTATCTCGGTGATATTCCTCCACTCTGATATTCCTCCTCGTCTGGAGAATAATTATTAAACTTTTCGCGGCGAAACGATTCACGCATCGTGCCTTTGAATAATTAGCGAATGTCCTTTACTAATTCGTATAAGCAGCGCGTCAATTTACATATGTATATACATGTGTACATACATACATACATGTATGTATGTATATGTATGTGTGCCAGATCGATCGATTAGCGCGCGATGCATATGATATTTTCTATCGCCGCGTTCAAACGATATTTACCAATCGCAGTTTCTGCTCCCGCGATCTATATTTTTACCGCGTAATAGAAAAAGAATGTATGTACATATGTATAACGCGCGGAAGAGATAAAGATCGCAATTTCGATTGCGAATCGACGAATCTTGCGATGTAATACATATACATACGGTGAGCGTAACATACACTCTACCCCGGCTTCTATTTTAATATCCCCCTTATGTCGCGTCTTTCTCTCGACGATTTTAGAAATTATTATTAATCATTATTAGTATATATAATAATATCGTGATTACGGCGATATTACGGTGTTATTTCGTTGTATGGGATCGTAGTAGACGAAGCGTAGAGATATGCGTTTACATTCTCCTACACTGTTGTATGCGGAGTGTCCTCTCACAAGTATCCCTCTCTGCTCGAAAACGGCGATTATATCCAAAGTCGAAGTGGAAAAGTTTCGGCGCGTATAAGATTCCATTTTGAAAAATGCTGTGAATATGGCAGTCGTTAAAAAAAGAAAATGTTTCGCTATCTACTGTAAAAACGCAAACGCCGACGAAATAAATTCGCGATTCATCGTCGATCGAATTTCGAAAGCATATACGTGTCGCGTACCAGTAAATAAATTGAGAAACAGAGGGGGAAGAAAGGAATAATTAAAAAGTAAATAAAATAAAATTTTCCGCGATACTTTAATAGGCGACACTCCGCGCACACGCGTTTCTCACGTTTTATTTTCATGCGTACAATTACACGATAATATTAGAGTACAATTGTGTCGGGGGAGCGATATTAATTATATTGCCGGTGTGTGATATATAATACTAACCTTTATATAGTGTCGAATCGGTGTGTCGATTTCTAAAATTCACGCCTCTTCAGAGTCCGTCCGAATTTATCCGTCCGGAATGAAGTTGATAATGCATATTTGCGATGCGTTGATAGAAAACGTGGGATGTGAAACGCCAAGATCGATATTTGAAGAAAGCGACACAAACACGATCGCGATTCATTATTGCGAGTAGAGTGGATATGTGCCTTGAAGTAAGACTAAAATATTTCTTTTCTTTCTCTTCTATGTATCTTTTATCTTCATTTATCCACGATATATAAGGGCTCAGTGCAACGTGTGCATGGTTGTCTCCATAATTTGTATCTAATATAATTTAATAATGTAACTCTATGAGATATAATAAATAAATATTGAGAAATATATCATCTCAATCGCGAAACATGCTCCTTACCATTATATATTTCAAACTGAAAACTGCTGAAAACGTAATCGTAAAATAATTATCAAAACACGAAAAAGATAAACCCAACAACTATTCCGCCATCCAAACTTATAGTATACTTTATGGCTACCAATCGACAGTTGGTACAATAAAAATTCATTCAAATTTCCGCTTGAAGATAGCAGCAGTATATAACTAGTAAAATTGATGAGTTGGTAGTAGATAGTTAATACATGTTGCCAACATCGGGACAAAGGAGCACAAATTTCTCCCAATTTTTCTGATTGGTCAATCGAACGCTACTCTACTCAAGCAGGTTTTTGAACGCAACCCAATATGACTTGTATTTGTCTTCTGCTAAAGTGACACATGAATGACTTAAAACAGCTGTACAGCATTTTTAATTTCTCGATGTAAAGTATACATTTCTCTCCTATAATGGATATAAAACAGAAAATTATACAAAAATTCAATGTGCAACTGGGATCGAGTTTACAAAATCTTGAAAAAATCTATGATTTTCATGAATATCTCAAAACGGAGAAGGATGATATTGAAAAATCAGTAAGTCAATACTTATTCGCAAAGAAACATGTAATGTAAATAATGAAAAATATTTTGTCTTGTGTAGTTATCAATGGCGTCAACCACTGCTCCTTCCAAGGTAAAAGCAGTGGTCGAAAATGTAGAACTTATCAATTGCGAAGTCGAGCAGTTGCAGGAAAACTGTGCTGATCTGAGCAAGGAGATTGAAGAGACATTTAGCGAAAACGATAAAAATTTAAAGTTGCAAGAAACTATTGACAAAATAAGTCAGCTGGACAAATCGTTATCCTATTTGTACTTCATAAAGTATATAGAAAATATCAGGTAATAAATTGTGTTAAGAAATATGTAATTTTATTATTTGCCTAATGATCGTATTCGTGCTTAGTGACGAGATAGAGACATCGTTGTCGTCCGGTGATGATGAATCCATGATAACTTTATACACCAATTTGACAAACATCAGTTGTCAGTTGCAAACATCTATGTGTCGTCACCTGGTTAATTATGTTCATGAAACTCTGCACTTTTGGCATAATTTAATCAAGGAGAAATTATCAAAGTATGTTTTCTTTCCTGCATATATTAAAAATATATAATTTATCTCATAATGTACCCCTCCATTACTCTTATATAATACAGTAATATTTTGTAGGGAGTACAATGATTTATTGAAGACATTAAGATGGCCTTTTTGTGGAACTAATGGCACTTCAGTAAACACACCCTTACCAGAAATGATGACAAGATTCAAAATGCTCACTGAATACCTTTTTCATTTGCAACTACCGTATCCTTATAATACACAATTTAATTATTTTTTAATTTATTAAAAAGATATATAGATTGACAAAATTTATTCTCATATTGTGCTTAATGTATATAGAGAAGAAATGGCAAAACCTGTTGTAACATCTGTGCTATTGACAGACTTTGCCCCAGTTAGCTTGCCCATTGCTCTTTTAGTACGTCCTCTTCGACAAAGGTTTATTTATCATTTCACAGGAGCTAAATTGACGAACCGTCAAGATAAGCCGGAATGGTTCTTTACACAGATATTAACTTGGATCAAAGATCATGTACAATGGGTGCAAAAGTACATTCAACCTACAGCAGACTCTATAGGTTTTGGACATTTGGATATAAAGGTTTGATATAACTTACAAATTGATCGAATCCCGACATATTAACTTTTAGTTTCATATTTCTGGTTACTAATTATAGTACATATTGATAGGCCGAATTTATGCGTGCTCTAGTTCAATTAGCTGTTGAGAAACTTCATTCCGAATTACCCATAGCACAGTACGATGACACTTTGTTTGCACACTTGGTGGATGAAGCTTTAGGATTTGAGAGAGAATTGCGAGAAACTCTGTTATATCCTCAAACTCAGCCAGCCACTGTTTTCGTTCTTACGCAAGCCCACATTTTCATAAAATGGATTAATATGGAGAAAAAATGTGAGTGTAAAAAAGTGATCTTACGTATGCTTCAAATATAGAAATATGTATATCCATCTATATATATATATCTATTTGTTTAGATGCAACCGAAAAAATGGATGCAATATTAAGCTCAAGCACAGCGTGGGAAAAACTGGCGGGTCCCGATATCGATGACATGAAGGTTACTGAGTGTGCGGATGCTTTTCTTACACTTCTCACCACGATCTCTGATAGATATAAACATTTGCCTCAGCCTGGACATAGGTAAATCATTAAAAAGTCATTCCAAGAGATTAATTATCGACATTATTATTGTTGTTTTATGAAGATTGCAGTTTCTCGAGTTGCAATTAGAATTGATTGATGACTGGAGAGTGCGATTGTTGCAACTGTTACACGAGAATTATGAAGATCCATTAACATCACTCATGCCGCATATTCTCAATACGTTACATTATGTCGCGACCGTTTTGGAAGAATGGGGTGTGACTGCTGTATGTATAGAGAGTTTTATTTATAATTATGTAAAAGAGATTATAGAGATAATTACTATCACGAAATTTTGTTTATGTAGCATTTTTTACAACTGCAATTCTTCAAGAAGCAATTTGAAGCTGTGGAAAATGCCACTGACAGGGGCAGTGATGTTAGTGAGAGCATTGGAGAAATAGAAGGCACTGTGTTTGATGAGGCTGTAGCCCTCTTACAACGATTAGAAAGGGAATTGATAAATGAGATCAGTGATTCGGTAGCTTTAGATGTAAAGGCAAAAAGTAGAGCTTACAGAACTGACAAGTATAAAAACTTTCCCCAAATCATTGCCAAAAAATTATCCTGAATTTATTATCATACTAACAGAACACTTTTTATTATTTTCAGGTGGTTTGCAATGCAGTCTTCGAAAGAAGTCTCTTCATTATCGGTAACACCGAGTGGTTGTCCCATGTTCCAGGAACTAGCAACGCGTCTTCATGTATTGCATAATGCTCTTGCTTTGCCATTGTTTAATCAAGCTTGGAAGAGTTTAGCTGTTCAATTCGATCAAGTAAATGCAATGAAAAATAAATTGCTGTCTTCATATTCTTCTTTATAATAATTTTCTAAACGTTTTCCAAATATTTCTCTTTGCAGTTTCTTTTCGAGGAAGTTGTATTGGTCAATCGTTTCAATAACGGCGGTGCTGAACAATTACAATATGATGTTTTAAGAAACCTGTTTCCATTATTTGGTTTATATATCAACAAGCCAGAATCATATTTTCCTTTGTAAGCCTGTATATAAAATAGTTAACATTATTTGTTCCCCTAATATAGATGCCTGTGTAATAATCCAATCATTTTAATATTTCAGGATAAAGGAAGCATGTATACTTTTAAATATTTTAATTGGTTCAGCAATACTACTTCAAGAAGCGTTAAATAATAATGATAAAAATGCATTGGAAGTTTTAGCAGATGTTGGGGTGCATAAAATATCTCCTGAACTTGCTCTCAAAGTGATAGCGACGAGAACAGACATTATTCATGTATAAAAAAAACTCTTTCTTGAATATACTTGTAAAAATGGAATTTATTGTATAACAGTAAGTTTATCATGTATTTTCTATTAAATTGTTTGCGTAATTACAATATTTTCCTGTTTGTCTATATTGTATTTAATAATGTTTCAGCCATTTATGTACGTTTTGTACACATTTTAAACTCTCAACACAACAGTGTTATCCCACCATTGTCGGCGCCCAGTAACAGCAATCGATTAAGAGGAAGGACAGCCATGGCAGTAAGAACACCTTTGAAAGCATCTGATCTCAATTTGGATGAAGAGAATGAAGCAGTCATTTCTACAGCGGTATAGACGCCGATTCGGTTTGCTGTCGTTCCTATTACTAATTCCTGTTCATGCATCGCCATGCAATGGACAGGTTCTGTAGCGCCTCTGAAAAAATAATAGAGAAATTTATGTAAATATATTTTGTATATCCATGTTTTTTAAGTAATAATACTATAAACTTTCTTATACTTCATGTGAAATTTAAGTTTTCCATCCACCGCGCTCCATACGGCGATAGTTTGATCCAATGAAGAACTAACTATAGTGGTTTCATTTATTGCTTCCAACTGCAGTATCTACAGCATCGAAAATCAACAATCACACAACAAATTATTTGACCAAGTCTGATATTGTTGGCAACTTAGGTTAAATTTTCACCTCGCATTCGTGGCCTTTCCAAGACGCGATAATCAAACCAGTGCGAGTATCGAGTATCGTCAAGAAACCCGATGCCTGACCCAGAGCAACCCAATTACCACTAGGTGCGACCGCGATACATCTTATTAAACCAGTTGGATTCATGGAAACCTATATTTTGTTGTTGTTGTAAATAGTATATAAATAACGATGATTATTTTTTAATTTCTCAGAAATTATCGTTATATATATATTTTGCATTACTTACTTTCATTTCATTAACATACTGGAATGTCCTACAATCAATAACTCTAAGGGTAATGTCTGTTGTTCCCACAAGAAGAGTCGTTGATGGAGAGGGACTCGAGGCTAAAGTGTTCACAGGGACGGGACGACTGCTTTCCGGACATCCTAGAAGCGAACCCATGAAAGGATCCCAACAATGAATCGCACCGTCGCACGTCACTGCGTATCTCAAAGATTCCAGGAATGTAAGTGAAAGAATAGACTTTTTATGTCCGGTGTATGTGTATTGACATGACGAGACTGTACTTCCATCACCCTAATTACATAAAGATTTTTATAAATGGCTCTAAATATTATGGCGATGTAACATCTTGTTAGAACTAAATGATACATCTTACCTGGCTCCGTAAACTCCACAACTTTACAGTCTTGTCTCTGCCACCACTCATAAAACTATTCTCATTGTCCAGTACATACAGACATCTTATACTATTTGTATGTCCGCTGAAAGTCTGAAGTTTTATCTGCTTTATATTAAATATCGCATCTTTCTCCGGTCTTCCTATCTCATGTTCCCAATAGGCTAGCCAATTACCGCGTAACTGTCTACCAGCGGATGACGGACAGGTTGTCTCGCGACCGGTAGCGATACTCGCTTCCGTCACCATCGATTGAGATCTAGCATCGTCTTTCTGTATCTCGAATCTATTTCCTATCACAGATATATTTCCGAAACTGCAAACGTCTTTATGAACTAATTCCACATTTTCCATCGCATCCATGGAAGCCACGGATGTATTATATCTGTCTGCGTTATCTTTAACAATAAGATGAGAGATTAACACATCGCGTAATAATCAAAGGACAACTATTTTATACAGGAATATATACCGGCGGTATTTTGAAAGGTCGTTTTTATTCCTTGCTCATAATCGTGACAAAGTTCTTTTATACGCTCGTGGTTTTTAAGTATTTGTTCCATCATCTCGCTGTCGACGCATCTATAAAATAGCATATATGCTTTATGAGCAAACTCAGCGGTAAACACGGTTCGTAATTCTTCAAATGCCTGTATGCAAATGTAAAGTTTAGTATATATTCGCAATTACATCTAAAAAAAGAAAAGAAATTAAATATCGTAATCTGTTCGATCTTACTCTATTTCTTTGTAAGTCTGGCACGTCGCTATTTTCTAATACCGGAGGAGAATACGAATCCGCAACATCTGTATCAAGTTTGTTCCATACACAAGTTCCATTGTTATCCAATCCACTTTCATTTGTAGTTTTCATCCTATATGTGAAATATTAAAAATAATGAATATTATATACGCAAATACAATACAATTAAATTAAGACGCTATTATATACTTGTATTATGTTACCGTATAGAATGTTCATAAGTTGCGTTTCTTTGTCCGAGATTATCTGACGGACCCTCAGTGCTCGAGTTCTCACTGAAGGCTTTGTCGAAAGCCAGAAAGAAACGCTGAATCGGCACTGCTAAATGATTCTTCGTAATTACGCTACCGAGACGTAAACTAAGAGCGAACATTGCTTCCAAGCATTTCTCGGCCAGGGCGAAGCGCGCAAGCGTTCCGTTTGGAAATGTAAATCTCGCGGTCGACAGTATGCGTACTGTTGGATGCAGGATGGATTTAACAATCGGTTCCTAATTTCCAAATATTAGACTTTTTTATATACACATCGTTATAATTGATGGATATATGTAGTTAATAAATGTACTAGATAATTAATTGTGTATCATAGATATTACATGAAGCACGTCCATTATGGTAGAGTCACTGAGATATGCCGTAATGTGATTCAATAGAGCTAGGCAAGAAATTAGGCCACCTTCCAAATTTTGTGTCAACTTTCTCTTGCACAGCGCCAACAATTCAACCACGTGCGCGAAATATTGTAACAATATAATTTGTTCTCCATATAATCCTAGTAAAACGATTAATAAATCGTTGTTGTTTGCGGGATTGAATTGTTCTAGATACGTGTTTTATACGTACCTGCGATAGCTGTGAGACATTCTAGGACTTTAACGGCATTTCGATCACCGGCCAATAGCGATTTTTTCCACATAACACCTTCTAGACACACAAAATTATTGTCATCGACCGACGTTAGATTTTCTTTCCCGGCGTAACATAGCGTCAGCATTCGCAGAAGATTTCGCGACAAGTGCCGCGCTGTGAGTACCGGGCCGAGTCTGTGGGACAGCCAAATAACGGATTCCGCACTCATCTCGGAAATTGTACATTCGCTCGGAGTGGATCTTCGATAAATATCCAATTGATGATGTAATAAATCTTCATCCGATTCAGTTACATTGCGTTTGTTGTCAAGATCGATGGAAAGCGTAATACAAGTGTCTTCCTTGGTTTCTATTAAGCCGCATACAGTTTCGGAGAGATTACTACCGGAATGGATATTTGTGCCGTATGTACTAACGTAAGTAAAATCTTCGCTGGAGGTTTTACTACCGACATTGCAGCCAATACTATTAAATTCGGTTACTGATTTAGGTCCGCCAATATTTGATTGTTTCGGTATAGGAATCGTTGGCGATTTCACGGAGCCGCTCGGCGAATTTTTGCTTCCATCGTCGTTCAATTCGTCGCTGGCATTTAAGTTGAGATCTATGTGTAAGTCGATATCAAATGGCATAGTATTATTTAAAGAAATCCACGTATTATCCTCTGGTTCCATAGTAAATACTTCTGTAATAATACGTTAATTCAAGTTCTTAGTAAACCATATTTTTATTCAAATACATTTATCGAATCATTAGCGATTCATTCGAATCACCTTCAACGTCATTATCCATCGTTACATTAGATACGTGCTCGTTGGTCGTTGGTCCAAAAGATGAAGCAACATTATGATCAGTATCCGCGAATGAATCTTCATCTAATGGAGATAAAACCCCTTCCCCGTCACTACAAGGTCCACTCAAGTCGCAGCTCCTTCATAGAAATTTACAAATAATAGAAAAATTATATACAAGATATATCAAATAAAAATAATGATAAGTTATAATATTATAAAATATATAATTATTTCTTTTTTTCTTACTTTAGATTTCCAGTTCTATGTGTGCATGTACCAAGAGATCCCTGTATGTAATCTTTGTATCCTCCTACCGCTTCCACCAGAGGATTTATAAAATTATCTAGAAATCTGCGTAGTCCTAATCTGACTATCAGCTTGAGCAGAAACGTTCTGTGATATAGACGAGTGGTTCGAAACTTTGCGAGCGTTCCTGCGGGTAGTATATCGGCGTATAATGCAATATCCATGATGGAACCATTCTCATATAATTTTGTGATGGGCGAGAGGAACGTATCGGCCGTATCCTTCGGTCCCAGCGTTCTGCGATAGAAGGATGAGAGAAGTAAAAAGAATTTTATAAAAGAATAATTTTGTGTTGGAAAGACATTTTTCTATAATACATACTCACTTTGCAATAGGATCAAAAAGATACCACACTGACAATACCGCGCTATAAGGTTCTTCCATAATTTGTACTATGTGAGGAACTATCAATTGTAAGGTGGCTTCTCTCGCACTACCGGCGTAAGGTAACAATCGTTCGAGTTCTCTAGCAATTGCTTTTACTTTACACTCGCTAATTTTACACAGATATTTTGTCTTTGTTTTAATCGCAAAATCTATATCATCCTCGGTCCTCACGATAGAATTTAATTCTCGTATCAAGTCATTATATTGTTGCAACATTTCCACAATATTATACAAATATTGACAATATTTGGAGAATGGAAACAGACTGCCGGATAAGATTGGTTGAAGAAATTGATGCGCAGATGGTGGTGGAAGACCCATATGTGTTATTGTTGGATAACGAAAAGGGATCTCATCGTTCACCTAAGTATAAAACAAAATGCCCCATATGTATACACATTATAAAATAATTGATTTTGCAATGTGCGTTTGTCTTAATAAAATATGTAATGCGAAATTTTAAAATTACCATTGAAATGTCAGTCGTCTCTACGTTACGTATATTATAACTCTTTGGCATAATGTCAATTTGAAGCAATAGAGACACGATATTTTTTATACATTTCGGTAAATTATCAGCCGATGTCTTCAAAATGTTTAGACACGTCGCGAATCTTTGCGCAAATGATGCTCTTTCAATGTTCCAAGTCGCGCGAAACTTGCCGGCTAGGAATATCTCTACCATCAGACAACCGAGTATCTGTTGTTCCTTGATACGACCACTAGCCACGATCTGTTTATAATTTGTGGAAAGATCGTGCGATCCCACTATAGGTTTGTAGACTCGATGATTGATCTTATTCATGAATGCGTGCATGGTTTCTACTTGCACGATCGCCGCAACGGGATTAAAATCTTTCGGCAGAATAATAGGCTGATTAACGGATTTATCCGATTTAACGTTATCCTCGGAAAGCAAAGAACCTCTAGAACGACTCAATAAGCGACTCAATACGAGAGGCGACGATCTCGCTGCGTTCGTTGCCGTAGCAGGTGATTCTTCTTCCTCGATACCAGAACTGTGACCTTCATCATCGCTGATTCTATTTGTAGATTGATCATTTTCTGTAACCGTACAATAGTATGAGAAAATTTTAAAAATGTATATTCTCACAATTTTCGCAAAAAACTTACTGGTTTTATTGGTAAAAGATGTCGTTCTAAGACGCGGTGGTACTTTACCCCAATAAGGAGATGGGATAATTTTTTGTGGATGTGGTTGCGTGAAAAGTTGTACAACTCCAGAATTAGTCAAATCAGTATGATTATCGATTAACTGTAGACAAACGTTTTTCGATTTTACGGCAGCGAAACCAGACAATCTGTCGCACAAAAAAAGCACAAATATCAAAAATTTACATAAATATAATTAATAATTTATTATTAAACAAGATTAAATTCGTACTTGTAACCAAAAGTCAAGTCTATCCAGTGATGTAATCTTTCCGAGACATAAAAGCTTTCTAATGCTTCTCTATGCTTTTCGATAAAATCTTCTGGAGAAGTTGCCCATGCTGGAATTTCTAAATCTGGCAAATCTTCATGGATGGACTGTAAATAAAATATACATTTTTTAAAAGATTTATCGAACTTGAGAGAGATATTTTATCATTGCTTAATAATAATATTTTACCTTAAAAACACTAGGATCAGTAAAGAACTGTGGTATACATTCATCAGGACTCCAATCGTGTAATCTCTGAATTGAAGCTGGATATTCTCCAGGTACCCATAAGGGTCGTACATGCTTACAAAGCACAGACTTATTATATCGACGTGAAAGATATACATAATATGTGATCTCTGATAAAACATCCGAAACATGATGTCCAACCTGCATGTATGAATTAATTAATTATTCAATAAAATGCATGAATACATGAAACAAAATTCCCATATGTGTTAATTTACATACCTCAGTTGATTGTGAGTCAAACGTGAGATCTAATTGTCTGTCACCTTTATTTAATCGAAATTTTGACTTTGTTAGATCTCTCCAGTTGCCGCCGTTTCTCGATGTAAAATCCGTTACCCAAGGCATAACATGATGACAGATAGGATCACCGTACCTTCTACCAGCCAAATTATTGAGCGCAGTCAAATAATCAAAATTGCTAATACAATTATACACCCACATCTCGCATAATTTTTCAATACTTTCATTTAAACCAAAATCGCTGTTATTTGAATGAGATATGCTATCTTTTTTACTGTAAACATTGTAACTGGGATTTTTTTCTTTACTGTCTTGAGAGATAGGAGGACATTCGTTTTCAGGTTTTAAATAAATATTATCGCTTAATTTTGGCAGTACCTAGAAAGAACAAAATCAGTTTACAATATTGGAACATTTTTTTTCTATGGTCTCATCTCACATTTAAATATTAAAATTCTTGTCATATATAAGTAGATACAAGTTACACAAAATATACCTTAACAGTAAAATTATCTGTGATTAATATATCACTGAGTGTAATTTCACCCAATGCAAGACCACGATCGTGCAAGTCTCTGGATAATCTTAATAATTGATAAACTACAAACAATGATTTCCCATGACTTGTATTAAGAGCAGCAGGACTATACATTACGCATCTGAAATTGATATTCATGAATATGATAAAATGTAAAAATATTTTGGATAAAATATAAGAATATTTTGAAGAAGTGTCTTTATACATCCAAATATGAACATAAAACAGTTATTACTCACTCGCGAAGAGAGAAATTCGCGATCTGCTCATAAAAAATTATAAAAGCGGACGTTGTTTCTACGACAAAATGGATTGGTACGAGATTACAATGTGTTTCAGATGATGCACCATTTGATACCGATAGAACTACACCACGTTGTACTTGTACCAAAGGACAGCCATACATCCTGTTTAGTACTTCATACATAATAGCAACATCGTTTGCATTAGCTGTGATATTAGACTGCTCCTTTTGCTCAACAAAATTCCAAGGATCTACACATATTTTACAAGATTATAAGTAAAATAAAAATAAATATCTGTGTCGGGCAAAAAAACTAAAAACTAGAGATAGAAAATATTGTCTATTAAGACACATACTGTAATATTTTTTGTACGTTTCTTTCCATAGGTTTCTATAATTTGTTTCAGCTACATAATGCAATAATTGTGAAAACATTAATTCCGTTTGATTTTTTGTACTAGTAGGCCTTCCTCTTGGCAAAGGAATCGCATTCTTGTACTGCTTTACATACACCTATAAGAGTAATAATATAACTTTATATTTCACACATATCACATCATATACTTTATATAAAATATCTAAAAAATTATAAAGATACTTTTGCATATATTCTCAGCCAGTCGCAACCCAATTTGTCGAGAAAGGGTTGCGCGGCAATCTCATCGCTGGATAGTCGATCGTGATTGATAAACGTAAATGGGCCGACTGTTAGTAATTGGGAAAGCCAATTTCGGTGAACTGTCAGGCAAATTCTTTCATCTGTCAATATCATATACTTTGCTGGTACCAGTAGATATTCTTTTATTATATCCATTTTGTTTTATATTTATTCAGATACTTTATTAACATGTAAAGAAACACTCTCAATCTTCTCTGTCATTTTTGTTTTGTCGATGTAGAATAACAAGAGATGTGATATATATTTTCATACTGATTTGTTTATATTTATACTGTCATAAATGTCAAAGTCAGCTGATCTTTAGACGGAAAGAACCATTGAAAGATAAAATTAGAAATTATGTATGTATCATAGATATATTAAATATAGATAGAGTTTTATCCATAGACATAGTATATCTAGACCGAGTGTTGAGGAGTGGGGGGCCGATGCCCACGTAGAAAAGGACATACTCTGTTTCGTGCCCCTTGCGTTCTCTCTCGCTCGCACGTAGCATGACGAAAGAGAGCGCTATGCTCTGTGCGAGCGAGAGAGAAC
>NW_021849649.1:160628-176100 GCF_003651465.1 Formica exsecta | reverse complement strand
ACAAGAGAGAGGCAACTATGATTTTCTTTCTTACTTCCTTCCGACATGTTTTTCTATCGGGAAACAAAGGCATTCCCCTTCCATTTATATATGTTCTAAGGTAAAAGGACAAACTTTCTCCCTTGCGCATGTGCAATCGCTAATTGCCGAGAGAAATGTACGAATGCGCAAAGTAGGATTTGCTATTTATTTATAACAAATTCATTATTTATGCATATATTCGAAAAAAAATTATTTATTTATTTATTTAAACATATTTTCTAATCTTTGATTTAAAAAAAAATTAAAATTCTTAACTCAAGTCTCTAGAAAACATATTTTCTTATTGGATATCGGAGCGTTCTTGTGACGTCAGAAAGATGGTGACACTGTTCTTTTCGATGATTTTCGGAACGCATCGATATTGTAAAAATGTGAACCACCGTTTACAAACCTGCGCAGTAAGCGATCCGCTTGTAAACACATAAATGTGAAAGAGACAGTGCAAATAATTAGAGTAATTATGTTGCCATTTTACAAGAGAATACTTTGTTGGAATGATTCTGTTTATCCTTAACTTAATATTATGTAACGAGTATTTTATCGGTCAGTTATTTCAACTTATTCCAACAGTTTATATAAAAAGTGTGATGCTTGTTTTACGCGGACTCCAGAACTCGAATTCTCTCGTCGTGTTGGGTGGCCTTGCTTTGTGTCTCTTATTTATGATTCAAATGAAGCAAATCTACACTAACAATCAAAAATATAACAGATATTTGAACTACAAACAATATGTGAGTTTTCTATGTATTTGTATGAATTATTAACTACCGCTATGTAACTGAAATTGTATTTACTTAAATTCGCTTTAAATAATCTATAATTGGACAAAAATTTATTTATAATTTTATGTACCGCATAATCTAATATCCTTATATATCATTATGTGTTTTATAAGTGTGTATTTTATTTTTTTTAACATTTTCTGTATTACATGATACACAGACACACACATAAAACTAGAAATAGGATTTTGTTTCAAATTTTATCATAAATTATAGATTATTTATAAAGTTGGTTATAAATCATAGATTCTTTATTTGATAATGTAATTTTTTAAATGAGCATCACAATTGATCGCATATTTCTAGATGAATGAAATAGCAACAGAATTGAAGGCAGTGGTAAAGTCTGTAAACAAATCATCAACTTATGTTCGTCAATTAAATGAAATGCTTTCCAAGTATCGAGACAGAGAATCGAAGAATATCTCAACGTCAAAAGTTATCTTATCATAAACATTTTGGATAGGTAAAAAAAATTTATATTGAAATATATATATTAGTAAATATTATATTACATCTTCTAAATATTATATTTAAATTATAAAAATTTGTTTGTTTTTTTTCTTACATTACATTATTTTAATTTCTTATACAAAATTAAATGAATATTGCAGACTATAGAAAAACTTACATTATATTGTTGTATTAAATTACTATATTCATTCTTACTATTTATTATTTAAATAATGTTAAAAATTATAGGTTTACATTGAATGTTTTCTTTTTTGTTTGTAATTTACTTTGAGTATTTATTATTATTCATAAATTGCACAATGCTAAATTGTGAAAAACGAAAAGAAGAAATATATGTTTATATAATAATTACGGACAAATATTGGGAACAGATGTCAATAGTCGAAATTGTTCAATGGCATACATTGAGCATTATGTTTGTTATGTCCGGCGTTCTCCAAAACACCATTTGGTGCACAAAGCCATGGATCTTTTGTTATTTTCAGCCAATTATACAATCGTTCTTTAAGTTCAATGAATATACTCTAAAAGTGAAACACATATACAAGTTTATTATATCTATTATTGAAAATTTTGTGACTAATTTGATTACAATGTTACACTACCTTTGCAGACGATTTTGGAGCTATATTGTTTAATTCTTCTGGATCATATTTTAAATCGTACAATTCCCATTCTGGTCTCTGATAATATTTCTTTAATGTTTTATACCATGGCAGAGGCTGATGAGTTTGTGTTCTATTTAGAATGTCCTGTATATGTAATACATAATATCATTGATTTATGAATATTACTTATATTTGAATAACTTGTATGCTCTAGTTAAAAAATAATGGCCCCTCCTCTTTTTCAGATTACCTGGAAGGTTGGAGATAGATAAAAGTCCTGATCGATAGGAAATGGCATTCTGTAGTTGATATTATGTATAAGTTTGTGGCGTTTTGTCCTAATTGTACGCATGGGATAGTACATGGTAACTTCATGGTGCGTTTGGCTAGCAAAGATCGCCGTATTATTTTCTATGGGTTCTATAAACAAGAAATTCATTATTTTACAATACAATTTTTTTAACAGAATACTATATATATATTGCATTCAATATGTGCATACATATATCCATACCTTCAAGAAGTAATGGTAGAAGCGACTTGCCAGTAAGATGTGGAATAGACACTTCATTGGAGTTTGACAAGTAATCCATGTAAGTTACATTGAACCAATCTAATATTGTTGGTACTATATCCAGTAAAGAAGTCATACTGTATGTTACACTGTCTTTCCTGTGGCCGTGAATCGGTGATGAAATCATCATCGGTTCAGCTATACCTTCAAAATTGTTATTCTTGCATGTATTATATACTTTAGTTAATTCGTCTGAATATCTTAAATATCTTGAAATGTTATTTCTATTTTTTCTCATCTCATCTGTCATACAATGTTGTGAAACGAGATGCTCAGAACAAGAGGCAGGACAAAAATCACACTTATTAAAAATAACTACATTGAAATATTATTACAATACTATTAATATTTGATAAAAATTAGTTCAAAATGTCACTTGGCACTTCTTTGTTTTCACTCTTTTCGTGCTTTTGCAAAAATAATTAAATAAGTTTACAAACCTGGATCATATAAATTTGTACGACCATTTGGGAAAGGTATGCCATTATCGGATGTGTAAATTATCAATGTGTTATCCTTGAATCCTGCATTTTTCAATTCTTCAAGAACGAGGCCGACACCTAAAAAAATTATATTCCTTTTAAATATCTTCACTTAATATACTAAAATATACCTTGCTCATAATATATACTGTTAACATGTATATTTGAGTATTTATATATCCTAGGAATACCTTTGTCCAAACGAGATATTGTTGTATACTGGGCAGCAATATCTCTCCTAGCAGCTTCGGTATTTTGAACATAATATGGTACTTTAACTTGCTCCCATTGATAATATATTGGATTCCAATCAGGAATTGTACCCATTCCAACATCACCGTTACCAAATTTTTCACAAAAATTGCCATACTCTGGATGAGTATGGGCACAACGATGTGGATCGTGAAAGGCAATATATAAAAAGAAGGGTCTACAAAAATTTTAATATAGTTAGAAAAATATTTTGCAAAATATTATAATGAAGATCTTTACACACATCACACATGATAGGATTTTTTTTTGATAGTGTACAATAAAGTACAAAAAAAAATATATAGATTTACTATATATGCTGATGAGTTTGTGTTCTATTTAGAATGTCCTGTATATGTAATACATAATATCATTGATTTATGAATATTACTTATATTTGAATAACTTGTATGCTCTAGTTAAAAAATAATGGCCCCTCCTCTTTTTCAGATTACCTGGAAGGTTGGAGATAGATAAAAGTCCTGATCGATAGGAAATGGCATTCTGTAGTTGATATTATGTATAAGTTTGTGGCGTTTTGTCCTAATTGTACGCATGGGATAGTACATGGTAACTTCATGGTGCGTTTGGCTAGCAAAGATCGCCGTATTATTTTCTATGGGTTCTATAAACAAGAAATTCATTATTTTACAATACAATTTTTTTAACAGAATACTATATATATATTGCATTCAATATGTGCATACATATATCCATACCTTCAAGAAGTAATGGTAGAAGCGACTTGCCAGTAAGATGTGGAATAGACACTTCATTGGAGTTTGACAAGTAATCCATGTAAGTTACATTGAACCAATCTAATATTGTTGGTACTATATCCAGTAAAGAAGTCATACTGTATGTTACACTGTCTTTCCTGTGGCCGTGAATCGGTGATGAAATCATCATCGGTTCAGCTATACCTTCAAAATTGTTATTCTTGCATGTATTATATACTTTAGTTAATTCGTCTGAATATCTTAAATATCTTGAAATGTTATTTCTATTTTTTCTCATCTCATCTGTCATACAATGTTGTGAAACGAGATGCTCAGAACAAGAGGCAGGACAAAAATCACACTTATTAAAAATAACTACATTGAAATATTATTACAATACTATTAATATTTGATAAAAATTAGTTCAAAATGTCACTTGGCACTTCTTTGTTTTCACTCTTTTCGTGCTTTTGCAAAAATAATTAAATAAGTTTACAAACCTGGATCATATAAATTTGTACGACCATTTGGGAAAGGTATGCCATTATCGGATGTGTAAATTATCAATGTGTTATCCTTGAATCCTGCATTTTTCAATTCTTCAAGAACGAGGCCGACACCTAAAAAAATTATATTCCTTTTAAATATCTTCACTTAATATACTAAAATATACCTTGCTCATAATATATACTGTTAACATGTATATTTGAGTATTTATATATCCTAGGAATACCTTTGTCCAAACGAGATATTGTTGTATACTGGGCAGCAATATCTCTCCTAGCAGCTTCGGTATTTTGAACATAATATGGTACTTTAACTTGCTCCCATTGATAATATATTGGATTCCAATCAGGAATTGTACCCATTCCAACATCACCGTTACCAAATTTTTCACAAAAATTGCCATACTCTGGATGAGTATGGGCACAACGATGTGGATCGTGAAAGGCAATATATAAAAAGAAGGGTCTACAAAAATTTTAATATAGTTAGAAAAATATTTTGCAAAATATTATAATGAAGATCTTTACACACATCACACATGATAGGATTTTTTTTTGATAGTGTACAATAAAGTACAAAAAAAAATATATAGATTTACTATATATATAAAGTTATTATATATTTTATTATATATAATATACAAGAAATATATGCATTATATTTATATTATTTTATTGTATAAATGTAAGATTATAGGTTGTATGTGTGGAATATCACTTACTGTGTTTTATTCTGGACTGCAAGAAATTCACGAACTAACAGCTTTATATAAGTAATATTACGACCTACTTGAAGAATAGAATTATTCTCTTCTGTATGTGCAAAATCAAATGGATAAACGTCACTTGGGCCTACATGCTTTTTGCCAATGATTCCTGCAAAAAGAAAAAAGCAACATGATATGATAATATATGCATACCTATTAATCATTATTATTGTTTTACCTGTTCGTATATTGTTTCTTTTCAATATTTTTGGTAAACTTTGAACATCATCAAAAGAATTAAAATGATGAATTCCATGATGAAGACCGTACATTCCATTTTGATGGCTTGGTAATCCAGTTAATATTGCGGAGCGACTATAAATTGAAAATTTAAGAAATTTATATGTTCATAATAATTAGATTGAATTTGTAACAAAAATCAGTTCACCTTGGTGAACAGCTACTGACTGATGTATATGCATTATCGAACAATAGACTCTCTTTTGCTAACTTATCCAAATTAGGAGTTTGACAGATTTTATTCAAGTAGGATCGCATTTCAAATCCTGCATCATCAGCTGTGAATTATAGATAATTATTTCAAATAATAAGTGAAATCTTAGATCTATATTTAGATAATTTATAATTTACGACAAAAATTTTAATTTATAAAATTTATAATTTTTCATACTTAAAGGTAACTAAAAAGAATTATAGTTTCTATTATTGACAATATTCTTTTTTATATTTTTAGATATATATAACTCTAATATTTAAAAAAATAATATTTTAAATTTTTTTACAAAACAACAGTGCAATTGCAATTTATTTCAATTTATTCAATAAAATATTTGAAAAATCGTATTTTTTAATAAAATACGCCTAAAAAAATTAAACGTCAAGTTACACACACCCAGCAACAAGAGCACATTTTTTTGAGCTGCGTCAGCATCTCCATGCGTATCATGTAATGCCAAAGAGATAATGCACAAAAGACACAACGATTTATTTAAACGATTGTTCCAGGGCATTTCGTAGCACTTGTTGACATGTGTATAGTGTTAGTGTATGTATGAATGGCTTATGCTTATATGAATGACGCATGTAACTGCTGCCAATGTCACCGATCAAAAATATTCTGCTTTTCTGAAATAAAATAAATGAATAATAAATGAGATCGATTATCTATCAGACATTCAATCTTGCTCGTTATCGCGAGAGCCAATCAAAGGCAAAGATACAGCAAAATATGAATATGCGAGAAAACGCTTCGATATGTTCGGATTTAAATTTGACATTTTTTTGCTATTCGATTGGTACATACACAACGTATTTTCATTTTTCATTAATGTATGATGATATGTCGAAGCCACATGTACATACACGTGTTTATATCATTTTCTCTTCAATTTTATTTTCATAAGATCGCAGTTAAACATCGTTAATTATAGACTAAGTAGATTAAACTGCTCCAAAATGATTCCCTTTACATGAACAAAATGTCATCGCATTCCCCTTAAAATAAAGGTTAGATAGACACTCATTATATTTGTTTGAAGATACACCTACATTTGCATGTTTGCAAATTGCGAATACGCTCAATTTTAATAGAAATGTAATCTTATTACAATTCAATAAAACATTGAGATTTAGGGTTGACAATGAGAGCAACGAGTATTGAATGAAGTTTATCACTATACATATACATAAATCCCTTTGCTAAAAAGTTAGTGGGAGAGTAAATGGAGGGGACGGATTGTTACCTGCTTTTTTACTAATCAGGCTCGACACGTGATGTGTGAAGTCCAGCTTTCTGATAATCTTTTCCTTCATTTCGAAGTTGATATCGTTTTTAATAGAAAAAACATATTTGAAAGTAGTTAATATAATTTTAAAAATTTGCTCGCTTGTTTTATTCTGTATGTAATCTATTTATGTAATATCGCCATGTGGAAATGAATGTTTCTATGTGTATAAAGTGACAATATGTGTTTCAGATTCTCTAGCAAACAAGATATCCAACAAGATATTGCATCATG
The DNA here is from genome assembly GCF_003651465.1 of Formica exsecta. Classification (NCBI taxonomy): domain Eukaryota; kingdom Metazoa; phylum Arthropoda; class Insecta; order Hymenoptera; family Formicidae; genus Formica; species Formica exsecta. The sequence continues at coordinate 168,915 of NW_021849649.1, read as the reverse complement.
TCAAAAAAAATTATTTGTTTATTTGATGTTGATGGCACGCTCACTGAACCACGACAGGTATGTTTTAAATATTGAAAAAATCGTGTATATATATTTAATTATTATTAAAATATATATATTCTATTTTTTTATATAAATAATGTTTTTCTTTATCTAGATATTATTATATTCGACATATTTTGCATCTTACCTTTTTTAATAAAATTTATGTTTGCTTTCCATAGCCAATCAGTCCTAGTATTGAAAAGTTTCTTCTGGAGACTGTGAAAAAAGAGTTTGACATTGCGATTGTTGGAGGATCTGATTTAAACAAGATTCAAGAACAATTAGGTAGTGAAAATCTGTTTGAAAGGTACAAGTATATCTTTGCAGAAAATGGACTTGTTGCATTCAAGGATGGCAAAGCTCTGCCGTCGCAAGTAAGTAATCAAGGTGATTATATTTAAGAATAATAATAAATTACTTATATTTATTTTATACTCACATATATATATCAAATTTTAGTCGATCCAGGACATGTTGGGAGAGGATGTTTTACAGGATTTTATAAATTTTGTTTTGCGATACATATCCGAGTTGAAGTTGCCATTTAAACGTGGAACATTTGTGGAATTTCGTACAGGCATGATGAACATTTCGCCAACAGGACGAAATTGCACCAAGAAAGAACGCGAACAGTTTTTTGAATACGACAGTGAACATCACATCCGCGAAAAATTTATACAAGCCCTTAAAAAGGAGTTTCCTGATTTGGCTCTGACCTACAGTATTGGTAAGTGATTTATATAAAACCAATGATATATGTAGCAAATTTAATTTAATTAGTAATTATTGGCAGTTAATTTAATAAATTAACGCTACTCATTATATTATTTCAATTAAGTTAATTATTCTCGTTAATATATTTGAGTCACTACAAACTTGAAATATCGTATAATAATGGCTAAAATTAATGCATTACGTATAAAAACTCTAGCAAACGAATATTTATCTTTTTTCTAAGGGGGACAGATCTCTTTTGATGTTTTTCCTATCGGTTGGGATAAAACATATTGTTTACGTCATATCCAGGGGTATGACGAAATACATTTCTTCGGTGATAAAACGGCGGAGGGCGGTAACGATCACGAGATTTACGAGAGCGATTTGACGATAGGACATCGCGTCACTTGTCCCAAGGACACAATGAATCAATTGAACGTCCTTATAGCACTCGTAAAAGAGAATAGAGAAAGGGAGCAGCTTAGTGTTTCGTTACAATGTGTTTAATAAGTCTAAGAATTATAGTTTTTTAGGTCAAAATAAATTTATATTTTCAATACATATAATATACTAGCAAACTAGTATTCCCTTTTTTTTTTCAATTTTTTGCCGCTGATGTAACATTCCTGGTAATAAAAGCATAGAGTATTTAATTGTTACACCATTTTAAATTAAGTTTCGGTGTTTTAAAATTCTATATTTCCGCGTACACCGTATTTCCGTTTAGAAATATGTTTATATATATGACCTTTTAGGAGATTGTTTTCTTACCGTTCTTTGATATACAAAAATTATAAAATAATTAAATAAAAAATATCGGAATTTAAGAACATCGCAATTTTTTTTTGTGTTCCCGACAGATTCTACGCGCACAAATCTCACATATACATACACAATCACAATATCCTAATGCATTTACGCGATACACAAGTACATATACATATATATTAAAACTATGTTAAACAATAACAATGTTAATATAAAAGAAAACGTTAAGGTTAAGGTATTTATTGGAAGACGTAAATGACGTAGAATTTTTTGCTACTGACGTATGAAAGGCACCTTTATCTCATTAGCATATGCAAATGCACACAAGGCATAATGCAAGGTTAATGCTGCATCCGCAATTATTGTGCAAATTGCATAAAAAACTTTTAAAGTTACCTTTTTATCTTTAAATAGCTTTTGTTACATAAATTTTGATCGCAATTTTTAACTTTAACGCAGTTCGGATAAAATGTTAAAAATACATTAAGTATCTCAAAACCAACATATATAGTAATTTTACATACAGCAAAATGTATGTATATATATANNNTATATATGCATATTGTGTGAAAAAGCTTATATAAAATGCATTACATATAAAATGCTTATACGTAAAATCCGTAAATGTTTACATTATAAAATCCTTTCATGATATATAAATTAAGCTTTTGTTACGATAACGCCGTAAGTTTTTATACTCCTTGATAAACGGGTACGCGTTTTGCTACGAAAGCGGCAAGTCCTTCGAGTCTGTCTTTTGTGTCCACGATCTTGCTATAGCATTGTTTCTCGATCTCCAGACCCTCTTCCAGAGACACTTCCGTGCCTTTGGATATAGCCACTTTTGCCAATCTAAGCGATAAGACACGATGATTAAAACCATTTCTATATATAAGTATTTTACTGTATCAGAGACATATAGTTATGACAGATATAAATATAGAACTCAAGTGTTGGATAAAAAAACGTATTACTCGCGTTTAGAAGATAAACAAATGTGGTGTGATGTGTATTATATAATACATAAACGATCGCAAGAGAGATTCTGAGTAGCCATCGCCGCATTTTACGAATAATGAAACGACGTATTATTATTCCAAGAAGTTCCGTTCTTTGTATTTTCCTTCTATTTTTATTTTCCACTTTTTATACTATTGATTTACTTTATTATTCTCTTTTCTTTTTCAGTAATGCTTTTATTTCTTTTATATCTTTGGTCTTTTTTTATTCAGTCTCGTATCTTTTTTACGATTTGTATTACACATTTTTCTAATTTTCACTATATTAAACATTTTCTTTTATATAACTCTGAGAAAAATTCGATTTTTTTATTATTTCGACATTGACAACTTACCTAACGCCAATAGGACCGTTGGGCAATATTTCTCTCGCGATGGAGAGTGCCGTTTGATAAGCGGCGTCACCAGTCTTATTTTGCGGGACCGCCTCGTTCACGAGACCGATCATGCGTGCCTGTTCACCGTCCAGAATTCGTGCTGTATAAATCAACTCTTTAGCCTTGGCTGCTCCGATTATCCTTGGAAGTCTCTGCGTTCCACCGGCACCAGGTATTATGGCCAATTTTGTTTCTACGAGACCCATCGTGGCTTCCGAAGAGGCGACTCTGATATCGGTTGCCAATGCGAGTTCCAATCCTCCGCCCAGTGCAACACCATCAATGGCCGATATCACTGGAGTCGGTAGGTTCTCCACATCGGTGATGAGATCTCTCAGAGAAGATACGAATTGCGGCACCTCGGACGTGTTCATTTTCAATCTCTCCCGCAGATCAGCCCCGGCGCAGAATACTTTCGGGACCAAGCTGCGTATGATGAGTACCCTCAGTTTATTGTTCTGCTTAATAGAAGCTAGCGCCTCGTTCAACTGAGACATCAAGACCTTTCCGAGGGAATTACGGGCTACCGGTCTGTTCAGCCCTAATACAGCGATGCCATTATCTTTTCCATCTAAATAATTAACGATCACTTCTCTTGCTTCGTCCTTCGGACTTGGCATCACGCTTGTAGTCAACGTCCTTGCGGCATAAACGCAAAGATGATGAAGAGTGCTGGTAACTCTGACGCTCGCCACTAACGAAACCATTTTGCAGTAAGTTAGTTACACGGAATGTGTTTCTCTTTAAAATGGAAACTGAAAAAAAAAAATTTTTACGTTTGATAAGATATTTGAAAATTATTTCGTTTTAATACTTTTATTCTTTTTTACACATATGCAGGCGCACAAACTTAAATTATATATATATATATAAAATGTAATATATATTATAGATATTAAATGTTATATTTATATATATATGTATATGTATATGTGTATATTTTATTCTATCTTATTTCATTTAAGAGAGAAAAGATAAAAAGAGTACAAATGACAATTTTCCAAGAGGACTTACTTAAACACAATAAGACCGGTTTCTTGACTCTCGATGCACCAAGTAGTTATGAAAAAAATTACGACGTCGTTATCCTTGATCCTATTTCGGGATTACGATGCAACAGGAGCATCCAGCGGGCACACGCGCGCGTATATTGCGCGCATGCATATATGTATGTACAATGAGCGAAATTTTTGTGATCGTAAGTTTTTTTTATTTCAACGAACACGAATCGTAAGAATATGTCGTTGCGCTTCGAATGATCTTCTTGGATTTTACCTCGTACAACACACTGTTACAACATCGACGCGATGTGACAGCGGAGGTGGAAGCGGTGGTAGGGATAGCCGAAGAAAGTTTACGCGAGACTTGGTGAGAGCGCGAATCTCCTCTCACGCTGAGTACTATCGCGTCGACGTCGCGACGACGACTATTTGCTTTTCGAAAGCAAACAATATGCGCAATGCGCACGTGTCAGTGGACAGATGTGCGCGCGAGGACCGCGCGTGCGCGTTGAACGCGAAATTAGTACTTATTTCGAATAAAAGAGGGTACCACTTGGCCTTTTTCTTTTCGCTCTGGCCATACGGGAGTGTATTTGTGCGCGTTTCTTCTTCTTTTAAATTACGTAAAAGAGTTTTCCGGAAAAATATTACGATAAAAAAATGGCGAAGAATAGAAAATCGGCAGAAATATTATCGGTGACAAAGTGATTTACGCAATGATGATACCGTGCGGAAGAGTCGCATAAAACTACAGATATAAACTGCAGGTAAATTGCGCATATATAATAAAGGTTAGATAAATAAAGTCACGGAGTTCCGTAATATATTCCGGTGAAAACGTTTGTATGTAAATCCGTATTTATTCTTGATAGTGACGTCAAAGCGCTGTTCTAACAAAATAAAAGAATCATTATATCGTGTTTTATCTAAGTAGTCTTCCCAGATGTTATATATTTCTAGAAGACATTTAAAAAACGATTTAAAGATATCTTTATCGTCCTTTAAATTTTCTTTTAAGATGCATGTGACCTTTTTGTGCTGTTTGTGGGTAGTTTTACGATTCGAAATAAATCTCTTCTATTTCTGACTAACAGACACATGATACAAAATAATAAACAAAAAATAATAAAGTGAAAGTATTTTAAGAGAATTCTCTCTCGTGTGTATAATTTATAAAAATTATATTATATTATGATACCGTGCGGAAGAGTCGCATAAAACTACAGATATAAACTGCAGGTAAATTGCGCATATATAATAAAGGTTAGATAAATAAAGTCACGGAGTTCCGTAATATATTCCGGTGAAAACGTTTGTATGTAAATCCGTATTTATTCTTGATAGTGACGTCAAAGCGCTGTTCTAACAAAATAAAAGAATCATTATATCGTGTTTTATCTAAGTAGTCTTCCCAGATGTTATATATTTCTAGAAGACATTTAAAAAACGATTTAAAGATATCTTTATCGTCCTTTAAATTTTCTTTTAAGATGCATGTGACCTTTTTGTGCTGTTTGTGGGTAGTTTTACGATTCGAAATAAATCTCTTCTATTTCTGACTAACAGACACATGATACAAAATAATAAACAAAAAATAATAAAGTGAAAGTATTTTAAGAGAATTCTCTCTCGTGTGTATAATATATAAAAATTATATATATATATATATTGCCTTATAAGATTTTTTTATTCAGGAAATAGAGAATATGTGGATATTGGAATAAATATATAATATTCATCTATATATATTTTGTATTCTAAAATTGTGGCAACAGATTTCTGTTTACACTTATCCACATAGAACGGCCTAATTCATATAATGGCTTGCGCCTACATGTTTCAATATTTAACCATATTTCTAGGATACATATATCAGACTTTCTGAAGGCAAATTACAAACTATATGACAAATAAATAAATAAATAATAAATAAAGTACAATCGTCCGAAATTGGTCCAACATAAAATCCATAATATATAGGGTGCCCCTCTTCTGCTATACTATTTTTCGATCCTTTGAACAATTTGTGGAGTCAATTTTTCGTAGTAATAATGTTTGAGGAAAAGTCAATCAATAATCGTGTAATTCTGCATATTTAATATAACCTTCAGTCTCAAATTAAGATGAAATTAATTGGAGAATATAAATGTTATATATTTTTTTCTTATCGGAATTTAAGCTTAAAGCAAGACATTTTTTGTTTAATTGCTCGAGAATCACAAGTGCTTTTTTGTCGAGCAAAAATTGACTCGAGTTGGCCAAATAAATCAATTATTTTAAAATGGAAGTGGGACATCTCTTACATATATCTCTTCATTACTTTCTCTCGCGTGTGAGTTGCTTCTCGTTTCGCGTTATTTCGCGAGTGAGGGAAGAGATGATCGATGCGCGTCGTTTAATGCAAATTTAATTGTACACGTATATCTGTCAAAGTCAAACGGCGCAGTTTCGATAACCAGTGATTCGATAACCAATGACGTACCATTAAAATGATCGCGCGCAGCGGTATGTTGCGTTCGATCTTCATGATACTTCGATGGCGAATATTGACGGTTTCAGTTGGACCAAAAAGTAAATGTAGCTTAAGCGGCAGGTGGTGGTCGAAGCATCGACCTGGTGGCTGAAGAAAGTTTCTGCGACACCAAATGTGCGATATGCGACGATCTCTTCCATACAAATTCTCGCGTTCTATCGTGATCGTCTTGGCTTTCCACTCGAACCTAAAGAAACATTTAATTTAATACGGCGAATATAAATATTTCCAATTTTATTATAATATATTGTGTAATATGTGCATAATATTGATATGCATTAAATTAACAGCCATGGCCTGATAAAATCGAATTTTTAAGAAATAAAAATTCTCATCTTAGGTCACATATGTGTGTGTATGTGTGCATAAAATATTTGAACAAATCTTTTTTTATAATGCTAAACTGAAAATATTAAGAAAAATAGTCATTATATGCTTTTATATTAAGATGATTTTATCGAGACGTTGACAATCAATATACAGAATGTTTCAGGTTTCTAAATTAATATCTTTTACAGTTAAAATTTATTTGAATTTTTGGATGACACTATATACACATATGAAATTTATCAGGGTTTAATTGTAATCTAACACAAAACAGAAATTCTGCATAAAAATAACGTCGTGAAAATAACGGCACCGGTAAAATTAATAATCGTAGAGAGAAATTCTGAAATTCGTTTATCTACATATTTGTTTATCCATCGGAATTCCGGTTTGACAAGATTCACGCGTTACCGTAACTGTTCATCGCATTTTTCTTCCCTCGCTATCTCGATATACGTACCTGTTTAGGTTGTAAAACCCGAATAGAATGCAGCGTCGCCGCACCTCCGTGCAACACGCGTAGACTCAATTTACCGGACATCTCGGCCGTGGTAGCGGTCGCGCTCCTCAGCTCTTTCTTCGCGGCACGTCCAAACTCCTTCTCGACTTTCAGTATGAGCGGTCCCAGACTGAACCTGGTCTTGATGGTCGTATGATCGCTCATCATGTTCACCGACACGTCGCCTGCTCTCTGCAGGGACGCCAATCCGTACAGAGTGGCTCTCGCTTTCGGTCTGCTCTTAGTAGATTTGTTCTGAAAATAATGTTAGATTCACGAAACCGTTCCGTTCTTCCCCAAGTCACAAAAATATATATGTTTCAAACAGATTTAGATTTGAATTTAGATTCAGATTCTGATAAAAAATGACGATTTTATCTAATGTGTCCGCGAGTATCTATAGATTTTTCAATTACTTTGTTCTTGTTGCTGCTTCCTGTAGTTCCTGTAGTTCCTGTAGTTCCTTTTTTATTCTTTGTCTTGTTCTTCGTTCGTTTGCGATTCTTGCTGGGATTATTGCTGCTAGACGTACGTCTCGATCTCATGCTGGCTTCGGTAGAAGATTCGAGTGCGTGTGATGAGATCGTTTCCTTTTCCGTCACAGCTGCCGTTTCCGTTACGAGTTCAGTGGTCTGTATTACTTTCTGCAAATACAAACATATACATATTCTATTTTAGAAATATTTCAAAATTTGGCATTCTGTTTCACTATTTTAATATTCAATATTTCTTTTGGAGAATTGAGATTTTTTAAATTTTGATTCTGAACGACAAAACTTTATTATTTAATTTCAGAACTTTATCTATTAAAAAAAAACTTATTGTCTATTAAAATTTTGTTCAAAAACATATTTATACTTAAAATTAAGATTAATCTCCTCTCTTTTAGTATAAATTATTTAAGTTGTTGGAAAGAGAGTGATTGTGGATGATACCTCGACGTCATTTTCGTTGACGCTTTTCTCTGTGACGGCAGTCACGCCGATCGGTCTCGAGACGCT
>NW_021849649.1:159231-160142 GCF_003651465.1 Formica exsecta | reverse complement strand
CTCGAGACTCTCTTCTTGGTGCCGTTCTTTTTGCTGCCCTTCTTTTTGCTCTTGTTTTTGTTCTTGTTCGATTTGGAGCCCGAATTTGAATTCGTTAGTTTAACAGTCACCGGCTCGTAATTTGCGCGCAGAATGTTGTTGATCTTGCCGAGAATTTGATCGACGAAACGATTGTATTTTGCCACGTAAATCGCCGGCACGTGCGCGCTCGGTTCGGATTCTGCACCACCTAAACCGATAATAAAAATAACATCGGTATCTTATAGTTTCTATTTTCTTGGACATTCTTTAATATGCATTTTGCCGTGCATTACACATACACACATATTGAAATATAAATATTATTTTTTTCATAGAAAATATAATATTATTAATTTTAAAGAGACAAAGTTTCTTTTAGCAAAAATGTGAGAGCTAATGATTTGACCGAGTATCTTTATCTTGAGACAAAGAAAATCATCTATAGATCGTAGAATCGTTAAAAGTTTACACTAATATCTACCTCAATTATCACTGATATGACATTATGGCAATTTAAGATGGTAATGTAAATATTTCAGATTCCGTAAAAGGTAAAAGTCTTTGCAGACTGGTGTCTCTCAGTGGCAATCAAATGACTAATCATGGAGCTGTAAATTTTAGATATTATATAATTTTAAATAGTTTATATAAAATTATTCTCAAATGGATTTTATATATACACATCACGCAAAATTATATAATTTTATAAATTCTACAAATTGCTACCGCGCACATCTACGCCATCAGCCTATATTTTCGCGTGGCAATTTTTATTTTTTCCCGAAAGCAATCAGTTTATAAGAAGAAGAATCTCCACAGTCACGAAATCGTTCGGTTGACCCAGAATCTACGGAAAATTTCCAATTCAAGACAATATAAAGAGGGAAAGA
>NW_021849649.1:135940-159152 GCF_003651465.1 Formica exsecta | reverse complement strand
AGAGAGATAACAGCTCTTTTGGGAATACGACCTTCAAACCACTTTTCGTGAAGTTATTTCGTTTCGTCCGGGTCATCGACCAGGGTGGGACGTACTGTTTTCCGTGACTTGGCGTATCGTTTCTCTCTCTCTCTCTCTCTCTCTATAGGCTTTAATGAAGGGAAACGCATTCCTTTTCCCCTCTTTTCCCATTGGCTACCGTGGAAGGAAGTTGACATCGAGCAGCCGAGCAGCCTACTTAAAGCGACGACAATGATAACGGTATATCGGAATCCTTCGGCGCGGTCAAACTGGTCTCCGATCTGGGTCATGACCAGAGAGATAACAGCTCTTTTGGGAATACGACCTTCAAACCTGAAGTTATGAAGTTATTTCGTTTCGTCCGGGTCATCGACCAGGGTGGGACGTACTGTTTTCCGTGACTTGGCGTATCGTTTCTCTCTCTCTCTCTCTCTCTCTCTCTCTATAGGCTTTAATGAAGAGAAACGCATTCCTTTTCCCCTCTTTTCCCATTGGCTACCGTGGAAGGAAGTTGACAGTTGCCGATCGAGCAGCCTACTTAAAGCGACGACAATGATAACGGTATATCGGAATCCTTCGGCGCGGTCAAACTGGTCTCCGATCTGGGTCATGACCTCCTTCCTCGCTACTCACCTACCTACAGACCCGTCTAGTCACACGCGCGCATTCACAATCTCCCATGTGGAGATGTTCACCTAAAAACTCTCCCCCTGCCGGTCGTTGCACCTGCAGCACGTAAGCACACTTTCTTTCGAACTTTATGACGCCGTGCCACGCAGCGATGAAAATTTTATGCCACGGACAAGGCCGTCTACTTCTGGCATGGCACAGAATGGGCGTTAAATGCCCATTGGGGTCTGATCAGTCCCTCGATAATGCATGATACCAGTCTACTATTTGTATTCTTCAGAGTCTTTCGTGCTTTTTACAAAATTTTATGTTTACGCAATACGACTGATCGAAACAATCCTCAAAAAAATCTTTTGTTAAAACGAAAATAACGTAACGTTTAATAAAATGTCTCGTATATGCACATCTACTCGAGATATTTTATTTTCAAATTTTTTATTAAATTAAATATATTCATTATGGCTTTAATTAAATATCTGATCAAACCAACGTACTTGATGAAATACAATTTTTTAAAAGAATGTATATACTTATTAGAATTGTGAATTATATGTGGACATGAATATGAGAACCATCATTTTTAGAAAAAATTTCTAAAAATAGTATTTAATATATTCATCGTTTTGTTATATGTACATCTATCGAATAGAAGTAAATAATGTTTCTTGCATCTCATTAATTGTAGTCTTTATTTAATTTTTATTTTCAGATATTTAGTTTTCCATTTTTTTTTTTTAGTAATATTGTGTGCCGTTTCGTTTTCCATACTTTTTAATAAATTAATTTAATAGTTGACAATAGATTATAGTAACAACTTTACTATAGTAATTGTCCAAAACAGAAATTATTAACTCGAACTTTACTTTAGATATCTACAACAATTATCAAATAAGATGTTATATTTCATTATATTGTAATGAAATATTTCAAGAATAGATTACTCAACATGTTATTACTTTTACTTGAGATATGAACAGATTTCCATCTTCGATAGATATCTCACTTTTGAGAACTAAAACGGGTCAGTCGGAGATACAAGTATACACGCAATAGAAACATTAATAGCGACGATATACTAAATCACGATTTAGGCATGACGGAAACTGAAGGACATCAACTTCATAACTTATGAGCTGTGGGTCAGGGTCGAGGAGGAGGCTCTTCAGCATATCGCTTGGCATGTTCTCTGGGTCAGTGGCCTCGTTTCTTTTTCGATCGGCTACTCCGGTGAAAGCCGGGAAAAAATTTCAACGCGGTCGCACCTTTGTTGGATTTAAGCCGGCACTCTCATGTAGAAAGTTAATTGCGCGTGTAAGCTGATGGCGGCGACTCGTTTGGTCAGTTATCAAAGATAGATAATAGTGTTCTTGGGGGCCACTTGATCGCTGATCGTTTGTAAGCTGATGGCGGTGACTCGTTTGGTCAGTTATCGAAGTTCTTAATAATGCTCTTGGGGGCCACTTGATCTTACCACTTGGTCGTTTCAAGTTTTACCCGTGAATCAACGATTGAAATCGATATTATCGTAGATTTAGAAATGTGTGAAAATAGAGAGATCTGAAACCTTTATACCTAATAACGATATGTATACATACAATCGCTCAATAGAAATATTTAGAAAAAAAAAAAAATATAATAAAGTTGTCTAAAAAACATTCTAATCTTTCGGATATTATTTAGGCGTTTTTTTTAGAAATCTCTAAACGACATATCTAGTTATTCATTTCAATATTTTTTTCATCAGTTTTTAAAATATTTGAAATATGTCAAACTCTTTAGATATTTCTAAAATATATAAAATATATTCATTCTTTTCTTTGGACATTTAAAAGCTTTGTTAATTTCTGCGCTTGAGTCGAGATATGACAATGAGTACAAGATTTATCTTTTCCTAGTTACGATATTAAAAATTGAATGATTTTAATCCTTATCAATAAGCGTAATATCGTGTACTATAAGAGCCAAACAAATATAAATGAATGAAAGCAAAACTATTATAGACTCGTAATAGACTTTAGTAATCTTATTACAGTTAAAATAACAAGATCAAATAAAAGCAAACCGTTTAAAATAAAATCTGCAAACAGATCAAACTACGAAAATAACAAAGGGAATATTTACAAAAAGAATAGCGTTTTAATAAAAAAAAAAAAGAAAGATATTTGCGGAGTTTGTCGTATCGATAAGTTGAATCAAATTGTCGTCAAATTGTCATCAAAATATAAATACCAAATTTTTCTTTTCCGTTTAGTTATCATCTACTTATCAACTATTAACTACTTTATAACTCTCTTATCAATTATTAGTTAGTTATTAACTGCAAATTACATATCTATTTTGGGATTTGGGAATGATAAGGAACATTAAGGACAAATGGAAAGGTGGTCGTGCTACTGTCCAGGTACACGTTGTTGTAGTCGATCGTCCTAGACCGTCCACCAAACACGCGATCATTTACTAATAGATAGGCAATACAGCTGAAGCGAAAAAAAGCAGGGTCGAAGTTAGGAAAAAAGAAGCGCTGTTACATCTCTCTATCGAATGCATTCAAATAGCCAGGTGGGTTACCGCACGTCACGTCACAAAAAAGAAATTTCGATGCCACGCACACGCGAAAATAAAATCTCTAAAATCTCTTTTATTCGTTTACTTAATCGTTTAAATCTTTCCGCATCCGTGGTATCGAAATGAATCTGAACCGAAATTATCTCAATTTCCAAGTTTGAAAGAAATTTGCGCTATTTCGCTTCAAAATGTGTTAAATAAAAAAAAAAAAAAAAAAAACAGAGAGAACTTATCCTCCTGGATTACGCGTATTACGAGTGTATCTGGACACAAACACGTTGACACTGATTCGATGCGACTGGACAATGGTGAATGAAATAAATAGATGGTACACAGAATATTTTGTAAAAATAATAAATTATTTATATTTTGCACAATCCAGAACGGACAATGTCTCTGTACAAGTCTAGACACGTCGTAAAAAAAACTCTCGATTCGGCCACGCGCGCGCACAGAACAATCGACACCATCATCGACCACGTTTAATTTGGCAAGTGATAGACAACTTTTTCATGTAAACTTTATGAAATAGAGAAAACTCTATATGTATATGAAGAGTTCAGTAAATTAATTTTTTTAAATTATATATTTGTCATATGCATTTATGTATTCTTATCATATATTTACTAACTGTATATTTAAGAAAAGAACAATTAATTAAAGGTAAAAGATTTGAAATGCCATTGCCAGATAAAGTGTCCTATTGCTAATTTAAGAAGACAGAAATAGATCAGACAGTTTCTCGTCCTGTTTTCCGACGTAGGCGATTTTGATGTCGCTTGTGATCCTATAAACGAAACTAAATAATATCTCATAATTTTGATTTCTTTTCTCTCTCATACACACGCACTCTCTTTTTTCTTTTCTTTTTATATATTTCTGAATGATCACTCGTAAGTCGATCAACAGTAAGTCGGATCGCGGACGTTGGAAAAGGGGGGAAATACGTGACGTGAGGTCACCAAGCCAAAGCATTTCAATGCTATACCAAGCAACACAAGACGTACAAAGAATTAGAGCTTGAATAGTTTCTAAAAAATTCTAAAAAACATCTTAATTATATATTAAAAACATATTAATCATAAGATTAATATGTATATATAATATTTGAGAGATTTAAAAAACATCTAAAGAACATTTGAAAAATTAGAATATATTTTAGATATTTGTTTGAAAAATAACTGAAAGATAATTAAAAAATTGGCATGTTTTTTATAGATGTCTAAAGAATTCTTGAAGAACATCTAACAAAATAGGATGTTAGATGTTTTAAAAGAAAATTGATACATGTTTAATGCTTTAGAATGTTTTTAGAAAGCGTTATTAGGCATGTTTACGTTTTTTAAAACGTTTGCGTTGCCTGGTACGTGTTTATCTTTCTTATGAAGCTTCCGATGGTCGTGGCACGATTACTATTATTTCAAATTGATCAGAGGAATATGATGTGTGGACTAAAATATCAAAGTACATTAGGGGAAATGTAGCTACTTGTACATTTCCTGTGCACTACACGTTTATAGAGTTCGTGATGGAAATAGTGCAAGGTCCACCAAGGAAACTTTATAAGATGGACAAGCTAGAAAAAAGATACAAAAACCTACAAAAAGAGAGCAGATGCGTCAGTCTATGTGCGATGCAATATCCGATGAGACTTTAAATAGAGGTATTGCTGTTAATAAATACAATAAATAATTAACACTAGATAATTAAAGATAGAATGATTGTGGTCGCGCGAAATTAAAGTAACAGAAAATCGGATTCTCTGCTCGCGAGACTTTATTAGCGCGAATTTTCTGCCATCGAATAATTTCTCGAAAAGAAGAGCCGATCCGATCGCCCAATCGATAAACTATCATATCGATATAGCGGAAAAAATTTATAGCGAGATTTTATTCCCACTTGTGAGATGGTACAACTGTCGAAGAAGTATTATAAATTATTGTAGAGATTTATCCATTAATAAAATTAATTTAATAGAAAATTACTTTAATTTTATAAACGTCTGATAAGTCAATGATAACTTTCTGAACGTTCGACGTAAACTAATTTAGAATTTGTAATAATCTCTAAAAAATTGATATATTGATGTGATTATTATTTATTATTACACGAGATATATATGAAAATAATAAAATGCATTCTCAAGTCTAATTATATACACATATACGTAAAAAATAATTTAACAATGGCAAGCTTAATATCTTTATAGTATATTTTGACACTTTTATAAATTATGAAAATATTTGAATTTTATTTTACTTTCTTCTCTCTCTCTCTCTCTCTCTCTCTCTCTCTTTCTCTCTTTGAAAAATCTCGCTACATTTAGAGAGTTTAAACTTTAAAAAGATTTAAAATAGAAAAATGTGGAAGGAAAATAAGTTTCGTTCCACGAGTGAGCGTCGCGATCGGGCGTAGATGCGGCTAATTAGATTTCGCGAAACCGACGATTCCGAAATCTCAGACGGAATCAATCATCGGTGTGTGCAACGATCTTCTCGCGGGGAGAAATCTTTATGCGAGAGGAAAACGACGATGTTTCTCTTCGTCGTCATCATCATCGTAGGCAAAGAGAACGCAGAAGGTCGGAGAGTCACCTGGTATTCGCGCTACTGTAGTTTGTCACTCGATTTAAACTCGATTAAACGCGGAAAGAGCGGGATGATCGCGCGGGCGATTTGCGGGCGTGCTTGACGTTATGTTTCTTGGCCTTCTTGCCCTTAAACTCACGTGCGTGTCTAGCGCTGGCAATATCGGCGATCTCATCCACTTCATCATCCTCATCATCGTCGTCGTCATCGTCCTCTTCGCTATCGTCGTCGTCGTCGTCGTCGTCCTCCGTAATGTCTAGATCCACGTCGTCATCATCATCATCGTCATCGTCGTCGTCCTCCTCGCTCGAGGTCGGAGCAGCGGGTGCAACGGGCGCCGTCCCAATGGCATTTACCGATACCGGATTTGAGATGGACTCGGCAGCTTCGAGCGTCGACTCGTGCACGTTGGACGCGGCTTGGCTCTCGGCATCACCCTCCTCGTCCTCGTAGCTACCGGAATCGTCGCCGGCCGCCTCGCCTGCCGCCGCGGCATCCTCGGCGGCCTCTTGGCTCAAATCGGCCGCAACGGAGAGCGGTACCTGCGGTGAATTGACGGGAGCTGCTGGTGGAGAAATCGCGGCCGCAGCGGGTACGGCGGCTGCAACCGGCGCGGCGGCTTCATCCTCATCATCGTCGTCATCGTCCTCTCCTGTAAATTTTTAGTGGAACATTGATTGCATGAATAATTGCGTTTCTTTAGTTATGTTATATCATTAAACATGATGTAACAGATATATATCTTTATATCAGACAAATTCAATCATTTTATATCAGAGAAATTAAAATTAATAATTAAATGCGCAATTTAATTTCATGGAAACTATGACGACTTAACGGTAATAAAGGTATGCAAAAAATGAAAATCATAGAAGAAATCAGCATGAAGAAAACATGAATAGAACACAAGAGGGAATGTCATAGAGAAACGACTGATTTGTCAACTAAATGACTCGATAGACGATTCAAAGCTAGTTTTGCTCTTCACAAATATGTATCTCTATTTAAACTAGTTTATTTATTAAAACTGGTTTCAATCGTAAGCACAATTGCATCGACTGCTAAGTTCTGAATTACTCAAAAATGCGATATAAATATAGAGAGAAATTTTTTCACGATGTCGCTCTAAAACATTACAATCTGCATACATTGCAAGGCACACCGGTTACAATACGTGTACATACCACCTCTTACAAGTTTATGGATTTATAAATTTAACACGCGCTTCCTCGTATAAGAGACGACCTCGGATTATCCTTCGGTATTCAGGTCAATGTGAAGAAGTAGCGCGTAGAAACTTTTTTTCCAAGATCGCTGTCGATTTATGTTAATTTTTACGAGTCAAAGTACCCAATACCGTTATGAGAGAAGGTATACACGAGAGACGAGGAAGAGAACGAGAGGGAAAGAAATGGAAAGAGATTCTCAGGTAACACGAAGCTACGTGTTTGCATAACGGTGTATGTCAGTTTGCGAGATTCTTTCATTGTTGGATTCAATGGAAAAGAAATTGATACAGCAACATGGAGATAGAAATCGAAGAGAGTAAGGAAATCGATTCAAAGTTTTCAGTGCAACAAGTTACAGATGACAAATAATTGGTCATTCGATAGAAGAGAGATTCAAGTTAAGAGTTATTAATAAATATATAACGATTAAAAATGCAAATTTATGCACTTGTTCTTTTCTTTGTATTTTGTAATAAAAATTTAACAAAAATGTATCACGCAAGATTAAAAGATGTGATAGACTCTTCTCACCTCCAAGTATATCTTCGATGAAACGCTCCAAGTAATCGCCATCGTCGTCATCGTCGTCGTCGTCGTCATCATCGTCATCGTCATCGTCATCATCATCCCCAGTAATATCTAGATCGACGTCGTCGTCGTCGTCATCATCATCGTCATCGTCGTCGTCGTCGGCAGGAGCGGCAACTGGTGCCGCGGGGGATTGCCTGCCGGTTGCAACGAGGTTCTGAGTCGACACTTTGCTGTCAGTGATCTTGGCTACCGGCGAGGCAAGTGACCCTATCGCCAGACAGCATAGCAACGTCAGCACCGCTAGTCTCATGGTTCTGTGCAATAACACGGAAGAAAATACAACTATTAGTTTGTAATTGTATTAGCAAATCCAATCCTTTTTCTTATATTAAATATTAGCAAACTTTTTTCAAAAACAACGATATGAGATTATAATAGATTTTGCCCGGGACGCGCGCGCGTGAAAATCCTTTTGACATCTATTTATTATATAGATTTAATAAATATAACTGGACATTGGTCGAAAAATATTTACAAATAAAGGAAAGCGCGAATGACTTGAGAGGCTCCGGGTATAATTCAGGATAGCTAATAAAATGACGGGGGACGTTAATGACGGTCCGTATGTATATATAATTCATTCACCTAGTTACCTGGATCAGAGTTAGGACCTTATTCGCATCGGCACACAATAAACATGTGATACAGGAAATGCCAGACTACAAGTTAACCGTAAAGAATTGTGCCTTTTTCTCGAGACCCTCTTTTTGTTCCGTTTTGTACCGTGACCGGTGATCGACCGACAATCTAAGATGTCAACAGTTGCTTATAGTGTCGCATTCCCACGCGTACACTTTTGGCTTTCGGAGCACGAGCGTGCGAAACGAACGCGAAATGAAATTTACGAACCGCGTAGCAATAAACTAGATATCTTATTTAAAAGAGAGTAATAAATACGACGAATACTTGACGATGTATCTTCGATGCGTCTTTTTAACTGTTTAACGATCGAATTTCTAAAGGAGATTTCTAATAATATAAATATTTTATTTAAATATCAGATTTGCACGAGAAATCGTTATGACCTTAGTGAAAAATGATGTGCATCGAAAATAAATACGAATTCTTTTACAATATAACTGAGATTTGTTATAGAAAGACGGTAATAAGAGATCTACTTCGTCACAATTCTATAATATAAATCTTTTATCTTTTCTATACAAACAGCGTGTAATAACAATAATGTATATATATATAATTGACATCACGTTAGACAATACTAATAATGTCTTGAATCGAGTTATGTAAACTATTATTTGTTGAGATATAACAAAAGAGATATTTATAACAATATTTTAATATTTCAAAAGTTGTGCGATAATTTTTTAAGAATTTTACAATTTTTAAACTTATATTAACACACTGTTAAGTTATCTACAGAGTTCTTGACTTTGAACATTATTCAAAGTAAGATTCTACGATGGCTAAATTGCTCGAAAGCACATTGCAAGAAGGAACATTGCCTATCAGCAGATCTGAGATTAATCAAACGCGCATCAAAAGAGATCATTGTCACTCTCGCTCCTTCTGGCGAAACGTTCAATATCTCGTTTGATGACGCTGTTCATGTACTACTTTCGCGATAAATAATGTATTATCCGGATCGGCGTTCTGCCGGGATGACTTGTATGATCTCGAGGCAGCTAATTAGCACTGATTACCTCGCGTGTGAATGATCGGCGCTGCGCGTAATGCGAATGATAAAAATATATTAAATAATTATGTCGCGTAATTAAACTCTATTGTATTGTGTGTCGTGTGGATCTATTGAGAATGCTTTTTTGCGACAGGTCCTCGATGTTTTCTTGATAATCCGGAAGTATGAGACTAGTAGTACTAGTTCTTCATTTTCTCGCTTGTTTCTATAAAGTAGTATAACTGTAAGTCCTTCAGATTTAGCTAAAATACAAGATGCTATTCTATTGCTATATATTCCTAATACTATTTTAAATTTTAAGAAAATGCAATGAGAGATCAAGTTTTTCAAATGTCAAAAAATCCGAAATTTCCCTCAATAATATTCCATAAGTTAATCGATAATTTTTGTGACTCCCTAATTATTAATTATCATGTGTAAAGTATTAATACTACTAGTCATACTACTAAAAACTAAGCTTACGCGATCGTCCATCGCGATTACTATTATTACCGTTATTACTAGTACTGCTATTGGATAACACTCAAGATAATAACTTCACAATTGATGAATTTATTCTGTCAAGTATATGGACCGACCATATGGAGCAGAGAGCGAGAGTGGGCTTCTGCTGTTCTCTTGCCTCATTTGCAGCTGAAATCTTAAAAGTTTACACGTTTATACAATTCAAATATTTTTAAAAAATATCAGGATATAAATTTTATATGTACAATATACAAACAAATATTGAGAAAAAAATGGGTTTTTTTAAATTTAAGATATAAATTGCATTTAGGAGTGCTCCGATGAAGATCTTAATTATGGATATTAAATTATCATAACTTATTAAAAATTAAAATTGTGTTATAATACAAGATAATATACATATATAATTAAAATATTGAAAAGATAGCGTATATGAATTCTAAATTAGACATTTAATTCTAACATAATTAAATTTGATAAAATGTCCAATTTTCTGTAGATTTCTTGCAATATTTGCTGCAATTCTTTAGAATTTTTATAAACTTTCTTTAAAAAAAATTTCTTTAATTTATTCTTTAGCGAATAAATTTTTATTAAAGAAATGTTCAACCTATAACATCGAATTATTAAATATCAGATTTGCACGAGAAATCGTTATGACCTTAGTGAAAAATGATGTGCATCGAAAATAAATACGAATTCTTTTACAATATAACTGAGATTTGTTATAGAAAGACGGTAATAAGAGATCTACTTCGTCACAATTCTATAATATAAATCTTTTATCTTTTCTATACAAACAGCGTGTAATAACAATAATGCGGTCGCGAATGAAATGACGTTTCATGTATAAATTAATTGTAAAATAATTTTTTACACGAGGTTTTTTTCTTGACAAGACCGATTTTTAAAAACGCGCTGAGCACTTATTGTATTTAACTTGAAAGACATTTTATTTATTAAAAGGCGCGAGAGAGTTACTTCTATCATATCAACATATATATTAGGTGCAATAATGTTTGCGTATTTCTCTCGTGAATTCCCGTTATTGCGATCGACAAATTATTCACGAATGCTTCTCACGTAAGATGATCTGAGGCAATGTCATTGTACCGTAAGAATATCCTTGATTATGTATATGTACATGAATGGTTTTCATTGACCTTACATTCAAAATTCCAAACTTGTCGCTGAAAATTTTTTCTATTCATCAAGAATAATCAATTTTCCTTCACTAAGATTGTGACAGTTGTTGACGAGGATATAAATGAGTGTTAATGAAGAGTTAAATCCAAATTTTAGAAAACTTGTCATACAAATGAATATTAGAACTACATATAAAATTTGTTCAGTCTGTATTTATCCGAGCAATTTGAATTTGTTAAACTTTTAAAACTTTAATGGAATAAAATTAAACAGAATTAATATTATTAATTAACAATAAATAATATTAAATTAATAATATTAAAACCCTATATATTCTCTTTATTATATTTTTATCGAAAAGTATATACAGTCAACTTTTTGTCCTCTGCGAAAAATTTTGCCGTTACCTTTCGTTCAAAAGGTAAAAGTCTGGAACTATACTTAGGTTGTGCCTTCACATTAACTTCGTACGATCTCGCGATCCAAGAAGCAACGGCATCAGTACCCGGAAGTAACGAATCGCGACGAATCAGAACGAAGAAAGACTCGAAGAACGATGACAAAAATTCACACAGCGAGTCCTTTGGATGCGAGTACATCACACGAAGCTACCCCACTGTACTTGGCGTCGCACATATTGTAGTATCACTCAACCCTCAGAGAGAGATTGTCCCTTCGATTCAACCGGGCGGCGCGAGAGGGAGAGAAGGAGAGGGAAGGCAACGCGGAGTCGGTCAAGGTCGTTCGGTAAGTCCGGTTACCGGAACAGATTTCCGGTATGACGACTCCTGACGGGGATGGTGGACACTTTGTTCTCCACTTTGCTGCATATCTTTTAGAGACTCACCTCTCTCTTTCTGTCTTTTTCTTTCTCTCTCTCTCTCTCTCTGTCTCTACTCTCCTTTTCTATGTCCTCTCGAAGTAGAGGATCGACGATCGACGATGATACGCGTATATATAACGTCCCGGTTTCTTCCACCCGGATCGATCCACCGAGCGGCTCGGTGAGAGTGTTGAAACAGACGAGGCGGTCTCGACGCGACCCTTTTATACCGACTCGCACCTCCACCTCCTTTCGTATTCTTTCGTCGTCCTCCTTCTCATCGTCATCTACCTGCGTGCTCTACCTTAATTAAATTTGATA
Source organism: Formica exsecta (assembly GCF_003651465.1). NCBI lineage: Eukaryota > Metazoa > Arthropoda > Insecta > Hymenoptera > Formicidae > Formica > Formica exsecta. The sequence goes on along the minus strand of NW_021849649.1, from coordinate 147,116 downwards.
AAATGTCCAATTTTCTGTAGATTTCTTGCAATATTTGCTGCAATTCTTTAGAATTTTTATAAACTTTCTTTAAAAAAAATTTCATTAATTTATTCTTTAGCGAATAAATTTTTATTAAAGAAATGTTCAACATCGAATTAAAATCTGTTTTTTTTTGTTAATTGCTAGATAATAATACCTACCTACCTACCTACCTATCTTCCATTCTCCACGTGGCCCGACCGCGCGTTTTCTCCCTTTCTTGAGACATGCGTGCGTCCATTGTACACATTTCACACCCGTCAACATTATTAACAGACAATTTCTCATATGGATTATTTCCGCGATTATTTCATTACAAAAATACAACAATTATAGATTTATTTCTCTAACTTGTAGAAATATGTCATATTTCTATAATGTCCATTTTTTAACTCGATTTCATTTTTTCGATGAACACTTTTACCTCTCTTTATTTATACACACATGTTAATTGCTAGATAATAATACAATTTTACCTGTACTATCAAATTTAGTATTTCTAATGTTAAGGGTTAAAACAAGAATCGCAGAACATTTGCCTCTCAAGAACGAGGAGCGAAAGCAACGTGTTCGATCATCAGCCGATCGTCTAACTGTAAATACCGGGTGACTTCCTACTCCTGTGGATGGCATAGTAGTAACTCTCGAGATGAATGTACGATCATATACCGCGCCAGCATCCGTCTTGTCTAATGCCCGAAGCGGCGATACTGAATTTTTGTACAATATATTCCCGTTTTCTCGAACGATTTCACGCTTCGAAACTACTTTTGATAATTTTCATAGATTCGATACACGGATTTTTCTCACATGGTATGTTATATTATCGCGTTACATGTTTAGTTTGATGATTAGGTGAATTTCAATAATACAGAATTGCGATGATACCAAGAGCTACAGGAATTTTTGAAAGTTTCTACGAGAAGTGAGACAGAAAGTTAAGAGGAAAGAGATAGACAGATGGAAGAAAAAGTGGCACTGTGTGTCCTAGAAGATATAGACATCCATAGACAAAGAATTGTACCGATTGGGACAAATTTGTTGCATTGCGAGCCGATAAGACATGCGTTTTGCAGACACATTACGTTTCTTTTTGTTACTAAGTTTATTTTTATCTTACAAAAAATTTTTATTAATAATAAAAGAAATGTTGTTATATGTGTAAAGCTATTAAATCTGTTTCTTTATTTTATTTTTGGTTTGTATCAAATATTTTTTTACTTTTCAAAAATATTTATTAATAAGATACTCAAGAAAAATTATTCTTCTGTTTAATGCAATCTTCGTTAATATAGAACGATTTTACTGTTATTACGATAAACGATGCGGATCTATAAGTTAGATGATGGTAAAATGCTTTTATACTCCAGTGACATGCATCAACGGGACAAACAATAATGTAGCCCGATTAACTCAGAGATTAATCGTGACAGTATCTCACATCGATTAGTTACAATTGCATCGCGGATCAATTCCAGGATTCTTTCATTGCAATTACAGTAGGTACAATTATCTCTTAGCTATTTATACATCACTCATTCCTAGTTTCTTAAAATAGTCTCAACTATCTTAAGAAACAATCGTTTAATGCGCTCAGAAATTAAAATTAATCAGACTCTAATATTTATTTGAAAGCTTTTTTTCATAAAAATTTGTATTTTAACGAGATCGGTATATACATACGTATGTATTTATTTATAAAATAAAAACATATCTGTCATCAAAAACCGATATCGGAAACAAAAACTCTCTAATAAATAATTGGCCTAAAAATATAACGGTGCCCGTTCGAAATTTAAGAGGAGTTAAAGATTGTGCTGAAAAAGATCCGGCTTTCTCGTTCTTTGCATACAATTAATTTGCATCACCTATTTCAATACTATTCAAACTTCATAATAAAAACGAGATTTATAGCTTTATAAAGACTTATCTGACAAAATAGCTTCAGTGTTTGATACAAAGTATCCAGAAATATCAAATTAATTTTTTTTTAACATATGGCACGTCTTTAAATGTAATTAACATGGATTTCTTGAAGATTCCAAAGTCACCCTTCAAAATAATTTGAGGGAGATGTCAGGAGGATGTAACGTTGGAAATTAAAAGAAATCGACGAACAAAATTTTGAAGCTGTAAATTACAATCTTCGAAATTAATCTAGAACGAATTGTAGTGCAAAGAGAAAAAAATAAAATTAAATTAAAGTATTGAAAGACATTTGCTGGAGAAGAAATCCAGCATTGAAAAATGTTTATTATAAAAAAAAAAAGTCCAATGTTTGTAAAAATTTTGCCAAGAGAAAATCAACGATAAGACCCGCGATATTTTGTCAAAAATTTTTGCCAAGGCGAAAGCACACATATCCGTAATCTCTCATATCGAGGAATTTGTCATTGAGAAATATTTCCCAGATGTAGAGAGTAGCAGCTCAACAGCCCGGTAAGCAAGATCCGGTGCAAATCTCGCTCACTTAATCGCTCGCTCGTGGATCACCGAGCTCTTGGACTCGTCGACTCTCCATTCTGGCTGGAATATGGGATTTGGTGTCACAACGAGGTGAAGAGAAGTAGTCCGCGGCTACATGAATTAGTAATCAGGATATGTGTGTCTCGCGCGAGTGTGTAAGTTTGTGTATGGCGAACGCATTTTCGTATACGCACGCCCATGAGAAGGAAAAGGAGAGATCGGGAGAAGCGAAATGCGCGATAAGAGAGAACGAAAAGAGAAAGAGAGGAAAGAGAGAGAGAGAGAGAGAGAGAGAGAGAGAGAAAAGGACGTTCTATAATCGAAGAAGGACAAAGTAATGATACAATGCGCCGAGATTCGTACGCGCATTCTTCGCGGTGTCGTGCTGCAAGTTATTCTCATTCATTATTCATTGAATTGCGTCCGAGGATTAGGAGAATCGCACACTTTTCGAATGTTTATTATGTCCCCAAAGTCTCTAAATTGGACAAATCGGCCGATTATTTTTCGCGATCTAGACTGTTATGCAATATCATCGGTGTTTCATCAAATAATAAAACAAAAACAAAATTATTTAATGTATTTTCTAAAACAGAAAATATAATATTAATCTAGGATTTTTTTAGAAAGTACATTATCGCAATATATGTAAAATAAAGACATTCTCGTTACGTAATATACATTGAACACTAAATGGGAATTATTCTCAAGTACTAAAAATAATATGACTTTATATGCATTCGCAGGTAAAAATGGATTGATCGCTTTCGATCTTAACTACATTTTGGCACACACACACACACACACACACACATATTCAGTCATTTTTATTATTACACAATAATACACACAGGCATTTTATTACGTATATACATATATAGAGTATCGGACGCAATCGTTTTCACTGTTACACTACATTTTGTACACACACATTGCACGCACGCACAATCATTTTTATTATTATATATATATACTGTCATTTTATTACGTATATATATACATATATATCGGGTATGGGATGCAATCAAATGCAATGTGATTTTTCCAGATCAAATTAGCTGTTTTGCGACATTCCTGCATCACTAATAATTTCTGTTATTCTCTTTATATATATATATATATATATATATATATATAAATTATTTTCTGCAAAGAATTATAAAATACAAATCGTGTATCTATGCGAAATATTACGCATCTTTCTTTCTTAAAAAAAGTCAGTGACATTTCGTTTATCTTTATGAATATTTTGAATAGAAGATTTAACTATCTAATCTATCTTTTTTCATACAAATCATGAGAATATCACATTTGCACTTTTAATGTTAATTTAATTATAAGCATTTAATTTTGAATGAATCTTCTGCAAAAGTCTCTTTCTATATTTTAATCTATAATTTATTTTATTTATAATTTTTATTTCTTCTATCCAAAAAAATGTCTTTTTTCTCTATAATTTTATATATAATAAATTTATTTCTTCTCTCTTTTATAATTAAATAATATAAGTTGGTTTTGTTTTTGCAAATTTTATTGAAACAATATGTAGAGAAGACCATAAGCTTCTTGAAATATATAATCTATATAAACGCACATTCATCCTAAGATTGAACCATCAAATTTTACAATTTGTTGATAGTAGTAATTTGCTTATGGTTTATATATATATGATTGCTTTATCGACATTTCTTCATCAATGATTTTACAAGTTCCGTCGCAATTTATTTTTTCATTATTTGTACGACATCTTCATCATGCATCACATGCTGCGATCCTACTCGCTGGGGTGAATATTTGGTACTTGTACCCTAAAAGAAATATAATTCATATATAGAACAAGTATCTATAAAAATCGCCAACATTCTCAAAAGTATCGAGATGTAATAAATATATGTCAATGTATATGTGCATAATTTTAAATATCTAATAACTTACCCACACAAGGGCGTATTTAAATTGTTGAGCAAGTGTGCGATGAATTGCATGACACACGTGCTCAACTGTTACGCCTTTTCTCAATATTAGACCATCCTCAAAGTCAGGTGGTTGGCCAGGCTTTTTTGTGTATACCCTTATCAAAGACAGATGTTCCCATAAGATTTCCAGCAGAAAATCTAGATTCAACTTCATATTACAACTATAGAAAAAGGAATTACAATTAGATACAAAAAACTTGCGAGAAAGGCATAAAGATTTGATATGCGGGAATGTGAGTATGGGTTTGTGAAAAATGTCAAAATATATCTTATATTACCTAACTACAACACTATTAGGTTGCCTAGCGATTCGATCGACTTCCTCTATCGATATTTGATCTATTTTATTATATACATAAAGGCAGGGCAAGTAGACTCGGTTCGCATTGATGACATCGATCAATTCGTCCGCACTGCAATCCTCGCGAAACAACACCTCAGCATTGAAGATTTTATACTCGTGAAGAATCATTTGGACTAGTTTTTCGTCTATTTTCGTCAGAGGACATGTTGAGTTAAATGCTAATCCGCCGCCTTTTTTCACCTTGAAATATATATTCGGTTTCTTCTTATTGAGTCTTATCCCAACTGATTCCAATTCTTTTTCTAAGAGTTGTCGTTGAACGTCCTGTTTGGTCGCGTCCAACATCATAAGAACTAAATCAGCTGTTCTAGCAACAGCTATGACTTGTCTACCTCGTCCTTTTCCCTAGGATAACGCAAAGAATCATTCGACAATGCGAAAGCGATGATTGCAGAGAGTAATTTCCACCTGTATAATTTTTTTACCTGTGCTGCTCCTTCGATTATACCAGGCAGATCCAGCAATTGTATATTGGCACCTTTGTATTCGATAACACCAGGAATACATGTCAGGGTAGTAAATTCGTAGGACGCAGCCTCTGACTGGGTGGCAGTTAAAGTACTGAGTAAGGTGGATTTGCCAACTGATGGGAAACCGATCAGCGCGACTCTAGCATCTCCCGACTTCAGTACATCAAAACCTTCGCCCTTTTCGGACTTTTTCGACGGTTCCAACAGCTGGGATCTATACTTGGCAAGTTTCGCTTTTAGCAAACCCAAATGGTATTCAGTGGCTGTAATTAAATTTTATAAATATATGTATTCGTCTCGAATATACATTTGCGGATATTCTCCGTTTTTTTAAATTTTTATTTAAGTAATATATTAGAGCTATAATATCGAGCAGTAATATAGGATAGGTACATAGGTGTAGGTTAAGACATGTCGCAAGTCGCAATATCGATGAGATGCTTACCTTTGTTTTTCTGCGTTCGTGCGATTTCCTTCTCAATTTCCGAGATCTTTTCCAGTATTCCCATCGCGATACGAGATAAAGTGTTACATTTAGAAAGGAATCAAAATGTCAAACAACTTTGCCCAGCGTGTGCGATGCGATCACTTTGATTCTTAATTATGAAAACCTCTTTCGAATAAGCTGTGAACCACTAGGATACAAATTTTTATCAAGATACATAAAGACGATCTTGGTCGTGTTTCGATGGAGCACTGATACAGGAGACACGAGACACGAGACTTCCATCGACGACGATCATAGTCATAGACATAGTATATCTAGACCGAGTGTTGAATATTTATATCGTGGTCTGGAAAATGTCCCCACTCGATGGCATTGTATGCAGATAGGAATTTTGAGTGATGCCAATTGATAGCGACATTTTTCGATTTATCCCGTCGAATTGATGCTCATGTCTCTAGTAATCATTTTCTATGATTCTTGGCGAAACCGACTCGTGTGTTTGTGCTGCACCTCTCGGGGAAAAGAGAGGTTACGTTCTTTCCAAGTCACCGTTTTAACGCAACAGAATGTACGAGGACTACAACGAGGTATCGAAATATACTATTGCACAATATAATTATTATAGAAAGCTTAGTGTGAAGCTTAGTAGTGCTTTAACATAACTCTATATATATTTGCATGATCTTTTTGTTTTAAAAATTATTTTTTTAATACACACACTCTCTTTCACAGTATGACGCCTACGACGATTTCGGACCGCCGGATGTGCATGATCAGTACGATCGACAGAGCTATCGGCAAGTACCCGAGGTGGTACGCAATTTCCTTATTTTCTTACGCAATTGCATCAACGAAGGCATGATCTTCGAGATACAGAATTTGTATGAGAACTCGTTCCCCAAAATCTCGGAACAGCTGTTTGACAAGTCGCCGTGGCCGGACGCATCGACGATCGCTCATATCGTCGACAATGATCCAGTCTTCCTTACTCTGTACAAGGAGCTTTATTACCGTCACATTTACGCGCGCATGCAGGGCCCTACACTGGAGCAGCGTCTAAACTCCTTTTATAATTATTGCGATCTCTTCAACTATATTCTGCATCCGGACACTCCGGTGCAATTGGAACTGCCCGACCAGTGGCTGTGGGAGCTCATCGATGAGTTTGTCTATCAGTTTCAATCGTTCGCTCAATATCGCGCCAATCTCTCCAATAAGACGCCGGACGAGATCGAGAATCTGACCGCGCACAACAAGATCTGGGATGTCTTGTGCGTATTAAATGTCCTGCACTATCTGGTCGACAAATCGAAGATCAAGAGCCAGCTGGAGGTGTACGCGAGCGGTGGTGATCCAGATTCCGTGGCCGGCGCATTTGGCAGACATTCTCTGTACAAGATGCTTGGCTACTTCTCCCTCGTCGGTCTCCTAAGATTGCATTCTTTGCTGGGAGATTATTATCAAGCCATCAAAGTCTTGGAGAATGTGGAGCTTTACAAGAAGAGTGCGTACTCCCACGTACCTGGCTGTCAGATCTCGACGGCGTATTATGTAGGCTTCGCGTACATGATGATGCGCCGATATGCGGACGCGATTAGAACATTCTCCGGTATCCTACTATACATCCAACGTACAAAGCAGCTGTTTGCAACGCGGAGCTATCAGAATGATCAGATCAATAAACAAACCGAGCAAATGTACCATTTACTCGCCATCTGTCTAGTCTTACATCCACAGTGCATAGACGAAGGCTTGCAGCAGGCTCTACGGGATAAAAACTATCACGAAAAGATGTATAAGATGCAGTACGGCGATCTCACAGAGTTTGAGAATTGTTTCGTTTTCGCGTGTCCTAAATTCCTGTCTTTAACACCACCGAATCCGGATAATCCTAACGAAGATTACGTCCGTGAGGCCATCAAGCATCAGACCCAAGTCTTTATGGACGAAGTGGTGCAGCAGAAAATGTTGCCGACCATCCGTTCATACTTGAAGCTCTACACGACATTACCACTGAGCAAACTAGCCACGTTCATGGGCAACAATACTAGATCTGATATAGAGGGTTGGGACTTGGACAAAGAAGTCAATGCTTTAACGATTCATTTATTATGCTTCAAGCACAAAATGAAGAATATTGTTTGGACAAAAGGTACATCGGGATTAGACGGAAAATTTCAATCCGGATCTGAGGTGATTATTCTTATATTATGCCATTTATATATTGCATTAAGATTGCAATACACCGATATACTATGTCTATGATCATAGTGCTCTTTCTCCAGTCCTCCACTAGATCAAGACCATAAAGAACGAAGACTAGCGATGAGAACGTCAACTCGCGTACGGGAGAGATTCTTTCGTACATAGTGCGATTGGACACTCGTATCGATAGGTGCCTAGGGTAACTAACTCGATTGACCAATTAGAGATTTCCTATGTTCAAGTGAGCCAATAGGCAATTTGTCCAATTGAATACTATCTTTCGCGTATAGGAGATAGGTGCCTAGGGTAACTAACTCGATTGACCAATTAGAGATTTCCTATGTTCAAGTGAGCCAATAATTTGTCCAATTGAATACTATCTTTCGCGTATAGGGAATATTTATATATATATATATATATATATATATGTATATTAATATTTAAATTTTAATTGCCAGCAGTATATCAAAAGTAATTTATATATTCACTCTCCTTTATATGTATATATCTAATGCTTTCTTCAACAATACAAATCTTATTATTGATTTCTTTAAAGAAAAATGATACATTTTTCCCTGATTTATATTTTTAAGTATAAGTACAGTTTCATAAACTTGATATCATATTTTTTTTTTCTTTGTCTAAGGCATTACAAAGTATAAGTTAATCTGCATTTCTGCTATTTAAATTTCTGGAGGACATACATATTAATCAATAAACTAACATAATTAATAAATACTTAGAATATATTACTATGAATGTTTTATGCAAAGAAAATTTTCTTTTTCAGCTGGATTTCTATATTGATCATGATATGATTCACATCGCTGATACAAAGGTAGCACACCGTTATGGAGACTTTTTCATTCGCAAAATACTAAAATTTGAAGAATTAAATCGTAAGCTGCATCATATAAAGATTTAACTTGTATAATATTATACAATCATTATAAACATTTTCACAATATATGTTTGAAAAAAAAGAGGGGAAATACAGAGATTTAAGAAAATAAATATTTATTCTTCTATTCAAACATTTATCATGAAAATTTCCCAGCAATTACAATAAAGTATATATAATCCACGTTTGTGTAACAATATATATTATAATGCAATATGTAGAACAGCAATGTATACGTACAAAAATCCACATTCCCATTGTAGATTCATTTAGATACAAATAGTATGTTATTCTTTATGTTAGGCAAATAAAATCGGATATGTTTATAACGCTAAATATATCTAGTAAAAATAGAAGACAATATATCTGTGAACAGGCAACTATTGCGAACATGCAATATGTTCTCTTCACTTTCTATGTAAATTATTATAGATGTAATTCTAATTTTTTCAATTTTTTACGGATGCTAAAATATAAATTTAATTACAAAAGAGAGAGAAAGCACTAAAATAATGTTTAAAATATTACATATATATATTATACAACAATATGCATCAAAATTTATATTATATCATAACTATAGACATAAATAATATGCTATAAAACTTTCGTTTTATTTAATTCATCATGATATTAAATTTTAGTAAAAATATAAGCATCACACACACATCCATCATAGATAAAAAGAATGTATGTTTTTTTAGATCGCATCAGTCGCTAGTATCGTTAATGTTAACTACTCATGCGGATATAGTTTTATTTTTTCTTTCTTGCAACATTTTACACGCAGCGGCTAAAATATTCGGCTTCATCGACGCCGTCGGTACGTAACTGTGCAGATAATGGAAAAAACGATTGCTTCGTTTGTAATTGATAGTGGAGCGAAATTCTTCCGCGCGACATATTGTTCGCACTGTCGGAAGATAATCTAACGCCATGATTCGTTGATCTAAACATCCGGACGTGACGTGCGATAGTGCCAGATCCACTCCTCGGTTCAGTCGTTTCCTCAGAATAATATTATCTTGATTTTGCATGTGTTCATTTGCATTCGAATCAATGCAGAATATTTGGTCACTAATAAAAGTTGTTATATCCGCTTTGAGATCGTGCGAAGCGGAATAGAACGATATGTTTTCAGCCAAGGATAAATTAGGTTGCGTTTTCTCCTCCGATATATTTAACATTGTGTCTTCGATGTCGATTAAAGTCGACACTAAAGATAAACTGTCCAAATTCTCCGCTAAATTATTCAGTACACACGCAGTATCATTGAACTTTTTGGTATTTGTACCTTTTCTTGTCCTATGCCTATTTATCATCTTAATCGCAGGCTTGTACAGATAACGTTGCACGCTCTGCCAAAGCGACGACTTAATAGTCGTAGATCGTTCGGATAATACTGGTGGACCAGATAGTAGCAGATATTGTGACTGGAGCAATGCCTGCCGTAGATCCCCCGCTTGTAGTAATTTCTAAATAATGGAATAATTTCGAATATATTTTTTGAATATCACGCGTCGCGCGAAAAGTACGATCATGTCGAATAACACTTGAGTAATTTTAATACACAGATTTAAATTCGAATGTCAATTTATAATCTGACGTTTACAGATTTCTTTCTGTACATCAGTCTTCCAATTTTCAAAATTCTCATATAAATACCGTAAGTTGCCGAGATATTGCAGATAATATATATATTTTGATAAAAAGATGAATCTTTCACAACATACTATAAAAGAAGATTGCTTACCATTAGGCAATTATGCGGAAGCCTGCGATTCGTCTCCGCCAGCGAAATTAATTCCAGCAAGGCAGATACTCTGCTACCATTTACTTTCTGAAAATAAATTTTGTTTTGCTGCGGTGCCATTTTGTTCAAGTGAGGACACATGTCTCTACACGTCATGACAATTGGTCTTTTAGTCTTTGATGCCAAATGATATGCGGCAGAGACGAATCCTTCATCTTCTTCGAAAATAAGATCAACATCTTCTAGAAGAATTAAAGAGTTTTGCGATATCTTCGGAACCTCATTCTCATTTGCAATTCGCTCAAATGGAGATTTATGTTTGCTCTTTTTAATTCTGTGCGACTTCGTGGCTTCCTCCAATTCCTTTAAGATTTTCTTTCCCGTTCGTCTAGAGGACGCGTTTACTTCAAGTATACTGTAAAAACAAGCTGTGTTATTTAATTTATCTTAAACAATGCAATGCTAAAATTTATTTTATATGAGAAAGAGAATATTATCTTACATATTATCACAATTATTATTAGTCACAAGTAAACAAATGCTTTAACATTTCATTGTTTTATATATATATA